>NC_031791.1:1301744-1306432 GCF_001522545.3 Parus major
ATATAATATTATATATTATTATTGATATTATATGTAATATATATTTATATTATATTGATAATATTAATATTGATATATTGATCATATATTATATATTATATCATTTGATATAATATCAAGATATTCTATTCTATTCTATACTATTCTATTCTATTATATTCTATTACATTACATTATATTATATTATATTATTGATGTTATATTATATATTATTGATATTATATATAATATATATTTATATTATATTGCTAATATTAATATTGATATATTGATCATGTATGATATATTATATCAATTGATATAATATCAAGATATTATATTATATCAATATCTTTACCTTGCTCCTCAGTGTTTAATTTATAATTTAATAAATTTATAAATTCCAGTCAGTTCTGTATTTCCTGCTCTGGGTGTATCGAATTCTGTTACAGGAGACACCATTCCTGAGGAAAATGTACTTTTTGCTATTATTCTTTTCACTTTTAGATCAAAACTGATCCTGAAAGAGCCCTCAGAAAAGGACCTGGGTGTGTATTCAGTGGAGGTCACAGATGTAGATGATGATATCTCTGCCAGCTGCACTTTAACAAAAGAAGGTAAAAACTGATCATTTCCAACAACAACAAAAAAATAATGTGCCCTCATTTTCTAATCTTAGATGTTTAGAGGAAAGTTTCTTGCAGAAGAATAGTGAGTGACTAATGGCACTTAATGATATCACTAGAAAGATGTTTCCCATTCCTTGAAGGCTCAAGGGCAGGTTTTTTTTTACAGTCCCCTAAGGAAAGATTCCATGCTCCTGCAAAGTCATTTTTCCACTGCAGTTCAGATTTCACATTTGGCTGTCCTGTCACTGTGATTTAAAACTCCTTTAGCACACTCCCTGAACTGATCCAACCAACTTTTTATTCAGATATCACCACCTCTTCTAGTCCTCCCCATTACTGAATGTTTTATCTTCTCCTTGCCATAAATAAAGCTCATCACCAAAACAAATTAAAATGATAAGATTAATTTGTTTTGGCCTAGCGTTGACTTTTTATTCCCTGCATTTCAGATCTGGACAAGCTACTGAAACGTAGCCACGAAATCAGGAACCCACGTAAGTGGAAGCAGCAAAAATCCAGGAGCACAGGGCCAGGCTGGGAAAAGGGAGCACACCAAACCCTGTGGTGTCCCTGGGATTTTCCTGGTGTTCTCTCTGTTTGCCAGTGATCAAGCTGATATCTGGCTGGAACATCGATGTTCTGGAGAAAGGAGAAGTGAGGCTGTGGCTGGAGGTGGAGAAGCTGTCCCCAAAAGCTGAGCTGCACCTGATCTTCAATGACAAAGAGCTCACCAGTACCCCAGTAGGTTTTATTCTGCATTTAATCCTGACTCACTTTCCCACTGCTGAATATGGCACATTCCCAGTTTTCTGAATTCCCAGCAGCTGTTTTGATGGGGATTTTGAATCTCATGAATTCTAAGAGCAGATGGAAGTGATTTATTTCTCAGTGCAAAGCACTGGAAATAACCCTGCCTCGTGTCTTACAGCACCCTCCAACCTCCTCATACATCCACAAAAATGTTCAGGCCTCCTCTTGTCCTCCCATATCAAATTAATATTAGATCATTTAAAAAATACTTGGAATGAGAGGACCAGAGGGGAGAACAGTTGAGAATGAAGCACAAATATAAATCATGGGTTGTCAGCTCAGTGCAGAGCAGCAATGCCCAAATAACACCCAGGACCCCCAGAACAAAGGACAGCACCAGGCCAGAGCAGTTTGGAGCTGTCAGTGCCCTGTTGGGGGGGTTAAATCAACATGTAATAAATTTATCCAAGGTTTTATCTCCTCTAAAATCTGTCTCCTCTCCACTGGAGAACTGACATGGATCTGCACTATGAAAAGCACTGGTCAGGATCCTTGGAAGGACAATATTTGCTCAGAACAAATGGCAATGATGATGTAGATGTATGATAGATGTAGAATGATGATGTTTGTGTTTACTGGCACTTTCAGGGCTCAGTGGTACCTCAGCAAGAGGGGGAAATATTCCTCACCCTGGCCAAATACATAATGACACACCACACATTATAAATAATTGCAACGCTTCCACACCACTAAAAATCCCAGATGCTCTGGTTTCAGTTCTGTAATACCCAGCAAGGAAGAACATTTGGGGTTAGGTGGTTTTACAGAAATTTTCTCTGTGCTGGAAGCAGTTTTACCATTCCCACAGACAGAAATAACAGCTGAATCCCACAGCCTGGCACAGCACAGTGCTCTGCCTTCATTACCCAGAAAAATGATGAGTTTATAAGGATACAGGTACAAAATATACTGGAATATTTGCTGTAGAAGATGCTGTGCCAGGATCTGACCTTGGAATAGTTCTACTGTGGAAAAACTCTTGGGTTTATCTTATTTCCTTTTGATCTACAGACACACAAAATCAACTTTGTGAAGGAGAAAGGCCTTGTGGAACTGATAATCCAGGATTTCTGTGCTGATGACAAAGGGGTGTACACAGCCCAGCTCAAAGATGGGAAAGCAAAAAATCAATTCACTCTTGTTCTCATGGATGAATGTGAGTGGAAATTTGGGATCAAATATAGACTGCCATGCTCAGTGGAAAGGTTGTGAGGCACTTAAGGCCCCAAAATATTTCCAACAGTTCTAATGGCACACTGGGAATGGGGAGAGCAAATTTTAGCCCAGATTTAAAGTCCAGGAATCATTTAAGAAATGATCTGAATCCCTCTTTACTATAAATTAAAGCTTTTGGACTTATAAATAGGTGCTTGATGATAAAAGCAGTCTGCTGGAGTGGAATGCTTAGTTCTTTCCTCCAAATGTTTTACATATTAGCTTGCAGTGGTGAACTGTGCCTTGGCAGCAGAGAGGAGTGTGTAAAGTCATTTATTTCAGGATCAGGCTAGAAATTCAGTGTATTTAGCAGCTGGTTCACTGCACTGAATGCAATAAAGAAAGTGTCAATACAAGGCCCAGAAATTCAACATGGAACACACAGTTCCCTGGACATGCAGCACAAAGAGGCTCCTAAAATTAATTAAAAATAGAAAGGAGCAAGATTCTCATTCAAATCCTTCCCCATCAAGTGCCTATCTCTGGTTTCAGTTCTCTGCATTTTGCTTTCAAGTGGCCTTCTAAAGCTTCCTAAGTTTTTAAATGGAAAATATCTATAAAATGTCAAATCTCCCTGAGTCCCTGGAGAGACACAGGCACCTTCCCAGAGGGATTCAGCACTTGCTGGGCTCAGGATAGAAAATTAATTTGATTAATTCTCTTTACTGACAATGTTAAAGGCAGATGTAAAGTCAGATGTAGCTGTGCTCTCTGCTCTCTGCCTTCTTCAGTGTTTCTCACTTTTTAAATCTTTTCATTTCAGGTTTTCTAGCCTACCTTTTTACATGGTGAAATTCTGTATTTAATTTGCTAAATGCTCAATGGTCAAGCCTTCAGTGGCTCTTTTGTTTCAAGGAAAAGAAATGTTAGGCTCCCAGCATAAACAAACAGCACAGCTCTAAGGATAACACCTTCTGTACAGGAAATATTCAATAATGAGGGGTTATTTACTTTGTCCTTTGCTGTTCCACAGCTTTTGCTAAAGTGGCAGAAGAAGCTGAAGCAAAACGGAGACAATGGAAGAAAAAGCAGGGTAAGATCAGCCAAAGCTTAAAGATTTGTCAGAATGAGGCCAGGATGGCAAAACCCAAGTGGATTTATTTCCCTTCAGCATCTTTTTAAACACATTATTTGATTAAGACACTAGGATAAGACTCCTTGTTTTCAGATAATTTGCCCTGACCTTAAAAATCAAAATTATCAAAGAGTTTTAGCCAAGTTAGGCAGATTTATCAGTAGAAATCTTCTGCATCAGTTCTGTGGCACTGAACACTCCCAAACTCCAGAAATTGTCCAATATAGAATATACATTCTATAATTAAGATCCATCGCTTTTCCTTGTAAAAAACAGGATTTTTGTAAGTTTGTAAAGATCCATTCATTCCACTTTCACCTCCCACCTTGTGTTGATGAATAAAGAAGTTTATTGGAAAAATGCCACAATTGGAAAAGTGATTCCCTGCTAGTGAGGATAAAAATATTCACTTCAAGGCGATTGTGACACCACATTATAAATCCAGTCTCCTGACTTGCTCAGTATAGGATGAAAGGATCTAAATCATTTATTTCACTTTCCCTGTTCCCTGTGGATCTCCAGGCTGCACTGTGGCCATCCAGCACTAGATGGAAGCATTCCTGCAGGAAACAAATAGATATTTCTTTTTATGGAGATATTTCTCACTGTGGATATTCCCTTTTCTTTCCCAGGTCCACATTTCATAGAGAACCTGAGATGGAAAGTTCTGGAGAGCTGTGAAGTGCTCCTCACCTGCAAGGTAACAGAACCTGGGATGAATTCCTTCAGCACTCAGTTTTAGGTAGAATTTCCAGAGGATATCAGCAGTGCTTTGCTGCAGAGCAGTGACAGTAAGGAGATGGTTTATTTTGGGCAGAAGTTTTAACAAAGAAGGGAAAATTCTCACATTCTGGAGAAATGTAAGTGATGATATGATAAAATGATATGATATGATATGATTCATATTAGGACACCCTATATTATTATATTATATTATATTATATTATATTATATTATATTATATTATATTACATTATATT
>NC_031791.1:1306957-1346012 GCF_001522545.3 Parus major
ATAATATAATTAATATAATATCATATCATATCTATACTATATATTATATTATATATAATATCTAATATTGAGTAACTCTATTAATTGGTCCTTGCACAGACACAAAAAGATCACTGATGGGGAGGATATGATGATATGATAATATGATATGTCCTAATATGATTCATATTAGGACATCCTATATTATTATATATATTATTATATATATAACATATTATTATATATAATATATATAGTATATAGATAATATATACTATATATTATATATAATATATAATATTGAGTAACTCTATTAATTGGTCCTTGCACAGACACAGAAAGATCACAGATGGGGAGGATATGATGATATGATAATATGATATGATATGTCCTAATATGATTCATATTAGGACATCCAAGAATTAAGAAATCAAATGTATTTTGACTTCTAAATGTTGACATCAAACAGGCAACAAACCTGAGGAAGGACACCAAGTTCCAGTGGTTCTTCAATCACAAGGCACGAGGTGGTGGAGAGTTTGATCCACAGACTGGGATGGGAACTCTGCACATCTCAAAGGTGAAAAGCTCAAAGAGCTCAGGAAAACGGCTTAAAAATGTGGGCTGATCTTATTAATATTCCACGTGGGTTTGGGGTAGTGCCCACTGAGAGAAAGAAACGCTGAGAAAAGCAAAAGAATGAATTTTTAATGTTACAGTTGGGTTCTGAATCTGAATTCTAGTGGAATTCATGGCAGGGAACTAAACAACCTTTAAGGTCCCTTCCAACCCAAACCAGGCTGTGATTCTGAGATCTTAATAAGAAATAAGATGTTTTTAACACTGGGTGGCTGTTCAAAGTTTATCCTGAAAAGAATGGGAGGGTTTTTCAGGTTTCACACAGGGACTGAGGGCAAAAGTTGAGCAACTGACCCCCCAAAAACCAACAGTTTCTGAACCAGACCCTCCCCATCCTCTCACAGGAGGTTTTGGGACAAATTGACCCTTTTCCCCTCCTCAATTCTGCTCAGTTCAACCAAATTCATGTGGGAAGGAAGAAGAAAATCTCAGCTTTTTCCACTTTTCCAATTCCTGCCGTGTTTCAACGATATGGGAAATGTCTTTGGGAGGGGTGCTGTTTGTTTTGGGGCTTGTTTGGGTTATTTTAATCAATATTAAACATGCACACACGTATTTGGTAGGTAAGCAAAGCAGATGAGGGCCTGTACAAAGCAGTTGTTTCAGATAACCGAGGAGAGGACTCCACCCAGCTGGACCTCACAAAAGGAGGTAAAAGAACCTTGGATCACTAAGACAAATTCACACCCCTGCCCTGGGTTCATTTTGGATTTAAAACCAAATATCCTCACTTTCTGTGAAACCTACATGTGCTTTTACAGAAGTTAAAACCCACATTAAAATGTGACTGGTCAAATTTAAAGAGATTCCTGCCCTACATGCTAATGTCATTTCCACCTGCAGTCATTTCTCAAGCCAGGAGTGCATTATAAATTCTGCCAAGCCCCACAGATAAAAGCTCAGGGATGTTTCAGTCATTTCAAACCAGAATTAATCAGAAGGTTCTGCTGCCCAAGATTAAATCCTGCCCCTGCATCTGGAATCCATCATTTAAACCTGGCACATAAATCTCCTGTCTGGGAGGCAATCAGCTGCACATGGAGGAAGACAGGAACATCTAAATTTAGTAAGAAATCTGAAAACAAATGAATCAGTGGCAAAAACTCCATTCCCAGTGAGCTTTGCCACAGGAAAAGACCTGTGGATATAAAACATGCTAACCACAGTGGAATCAGTTGGCAGATTGGATGTGATTTGCTCTGAACTGTATTTACAGGCACTTAAATCTTTGTCTTGCAGCCTTTGAGGAGCTTCTGAAGGAGCTGTGCAGGATCAGTGGTATGTCAGCTCTCAGCATTGCAGCACAGGGGAAAGGTGGGATGACACCAGAGCTGTCCCTGGGTGTGGAACAGCCCCCCCTCACTGCTCCTTTGGGTGGGGTTTTGGGATGGAACAGGTAAATCTGTGCATTCCTCCTCAATTTCACTCTTCCTGTTACACCACCAGCTCTCTCTGCTACACCTCTGAAAATCCAGCCCACTGAGGAAGGCATCAAAATCTACACAGATGTCAAGTTCTTCACAGACTACATGAAAACCACCTGGTATCACAAGTAAGTCCCCCCAGAAATATTTGCAAAGCTTCTGGAGCACTGTTTCTTGTAACTGTTTATCCAAAATTAAACATTTGGGCCTGAGCCCATGTATTTTTCAGGCAACTGTGGATTTGTCTGAGTAAGGGCTGAAATCCACAATTCCCTTCCTGGAATATGTCTGAGAATTGCAGAATGAAAAGTCATGTTATTTTTATCATAGCACTGCAGAAATATTTGTAAGTGATCATTTTTACTAGAATAATAATGATGCTGCACTTAGGATACTGCTCAGTTAAAGCCTCCTTGGTTACAGACAGAATTTTTTCAAACACTTTATTTTTATTACTTCATGTTTTCCTAAACCAGTCTCTTCCCCCATTATTCTGAATAAAAAAAAAAATCCCAAAATTACAAAATTCTTCCCAATTTAGCCTCATAATGTCTTTCTAAATGGAGCTGGTGTTTTATTAGATACCACCTACACATGTAGATAAGGAGGTGAATTTTTAGTAACATTCAAGGGCTAAATACTTACAAATATTCAACATCTAAATGGGATTTAATCCCTTAAATAAGAACTACGAGGTCTTTTGTAGAGTTTGTGAAGCTTTGGCAAACTGCCTGAAAGTACAGCCCCATGGGATTTCCTCTCTCCATGAAATGAATCAGACTTCAGACTACAGGTTTAGAAAAAAGTGAAAGCTCTGATCTCTCCAGCTCTCCTAAATATTACTGAAATGGCATCCCTTGTTTACTCAGGGAGAAACAACTGGAGAGCCGTGACAGGATGAGAGCTGGGAGCACCATGAATCAGATCTGGCTGCACATCCTGGACCCCACCGAGGCTGACAAGGGCAAATACACCCTGGAGTTATTCGATGGGAACAGCTCCCACAAGCTGTCAACAGACCTGTCTGGGCAAGGTGAGCTGAGTCACAGCTGAGCTGATTTCCCTTCAAATCCTGCACAGGGATTCCTCTATCCCTGTGTGGAGCTGGTTTCCAGCTGGAATTGGGGTGAGGAGGACAGTGAGGAGCCCACAGAAGCACGAGGAGAGGGGAAATGGAGAAAGGATTGAAGGTGAGGAAAGGTTGAGAAGGGGCAGCTGCTCCAGGGATGTGTCCAATTCCTCCACTGGACCACAGAGCTCACAGGTGGCATCTTGGAGAAGAAAACTTGCAGGTTTACAAAGTTTTTTCCAAACTGTTGGAGTTTTTTTTATCCCTCCTCTGAATTTTGGAAAGAGAGAATTCAATCCCACTTATTTCAGCAGTAAACAGACAGAGCTGTGTTTCCTTAAGGCAGGGGCAGATACCATCTAGAGGATAATTACATTTATCCATGTAATCCCAACAACAACATCATGCTAAATCTGCTGAGTCAAACGAAACAAAAGGCAACTTTCCCTAAAACCTTTCATTTTTTGCAGTTTTTGAAGATGCCCTGGCTGAGCACAGGAGGCTAAAGTAAGTTCCTGCCTAAATATTTTCACAGCTAAATCTATTTTGAGTCTCACACTCGAAATTGTTAATATAATGGCTAATAAATAAAACCACAATCATTTTCTCTCCCTTTCAGGGAAGCAGCAATAGCAGAGAAGCGTAAGTAAACCAATCTCTTCAGTGAAACAAAGCCAAGTTTGCTGATAAGAAAAACTAAAAGGTTGTATTTGTTCATTCCCAGGTCGTGCCAGAGTCGTTCAAGGTCTGCCAGATGTTGCCACCATCATGGAGGACAAGGTAATATTGAGTAATTCCATTAATTGGTCCTTGCACAGACACAGAAAGAGATCACTGATGGGGAGGAAAGATCCTTGTTTTACCCTCCTGTGCACTGCCAGCAGCTTTTCTGAGCTGTGAGTTGTGCCCTCCTGGCCCACCACAGCCAGATCCTTCCCGCTGTCCTCCCATTTCACAGGATTGGATTTTCAAGGCTTTGAGGTGCTGGGCCTGATTTTCCCATCAGACCAACTCCCAGCTTTCATTTCTGAGTCACATTCCCCGTTACACAGGCAGCACAAAAGCCCTGCAGACTCACCAGGTGCCTGTTGAAGTGCCACTTTACAGCATAGGAAGCTATAAAAAGACAATAAAACAAATATGAGTCAGTGCCAGTGAAATCAGGCAGGTTAATCCTGATTGTACTGGAGGATATCAGGAAAAGGAACATCACCTAATGAATAAGTGAGAACTGATTTTTATTGTTCTTCATTTAAAAGATGTGTGGATTTGGCACTTGGGGACATGGTTCAGTAGCCAGGGCTGGGTTAAGAGCTGGACTCAATTCTAAAGGTTTTTTCCAGCCTAAATGATGTTGTGATTCTATGAACTGAATTTCCCTGCACATTTACAGCTCCATAATCCATTTCTGTTCTCTGTTTCACGACAGACCCTGTGCTTGACCTGCTGTGTGTCTGGAGACCCCTACCCAGAGATCACCTGGTTCAAAAACGAGAAGGTCATCGTGTTCAAGGACAGATACAAGATGGATGTGAAGGGGTCAGTGGTCACCATCACCATAGAGAAAGTCTGCAATGAAGACACAGGAAAATACAGCATCTATGTCAAGAATAAATATGGGTCTGAAACAGGGCAGGTCACTATCAGTGTCTATAAACATGGGGAGATCCCAGTACCAACAGAGCAGGAAATCCCAGCTGGGATGACCACAAAAAAAGCCTAAATGAATTAATTGTCTCCTTGAATTTAAAAGGAATTTAACTCCTTCAGATGCTTTTTGGTGTCTCTATGTTTATTTTAGTAGTATTTCAGTATTTTGGCAGTTGTTAGAGAATGATTCTTGTGTGTTTATGTGTGTACACTGCATGTTCACCTTCCAGAGAGACTCTGCCCTGCTAAATCTGTGTGGGAAATACCAGAGGATTCACACATGAGGCTTTCAGTGGAGGGTTTTTGTATTAAATCACTACATGTAACAGATTTTCTTGTAACCTGTGTGTGTGTGTGTGTCATTAAACTCAAACCCTTGGTGACATCTCAGCACTGCTTTGAGTATATCCATGAGGAAATCACTCCAGCTGTGGGTGTATGGGGAGGCAGGACATGCTCCACACACAAAAATGGCCCTGAAAATCAGGAACTCTCACAGGGAAATGTAATTACAAATCTGGCTCTTTCTGTGTAAATCTTTCAAATTACCTACTAAACAAAAGGCTGTGAACTGGTAAGAAAAAACTGAGCACTGGGTTTCTATTTAAATAGAATGAAAAGTTAACTTAGAAAGGTCACCCACCCCTGGGATACAGATTGAATTAAGCAATCTAATTGCAAGACACATAATCTAATGAAAGTCTTCCAAAATCAACAGTCAGGCCTGCACAGAACATCACTCAAGGGCTGGAATGAGTGGAGAATTCCTTGTGCAGTTGCACAGAAGGAAAAATAACACATCCTATTTGCTTCCTGCATTCACTCTCCAAGCAATGTTCCATGTTTTATCTTTTATCTTCTATTAAAACAAAAAGTACAAAGAATCTGAATTTAATTCAACTCAGAGTTAGATGCACGTCACTGACATCTGCTGGATAAAGTCATCCAACATGATTTTCCCTGTCCCCAAGCAATGAGGCCCACAATTTCGAAAGAAATAGAATTATTTTATTCATTCTTTATCTACCCTTTAAGGTTCAAGTGCCCACAGCAGAGAATATTGTGATAATTAGGAAGTTCCTGCTGTACAATACCAATTACCTTGATCTAATGTAACTTAATCTGGAGAATTCTACTCAGGACACAGAAAATGTGTTAAACACAGAATTTGTGAACAAAAAGCAAACAAATGAAGCTGCACTGCAACACTTTCCAACAACCATGGACAATTACCCGAGGTCAGGAACCCACAACAAACACAACATCCCAACCCTCAAGGTAAGAGCAGCATGAACGAGAGGTTATGATCATTAAAAACAAATAACTGATTAATAATTGCTCTCTCCCAGTTAATAATTAGCTCTCTGACAATTTTGGGCTGGCCTTTCTCTTTCCATAAATAGCATCCCGGTGTGCAGGGAGAGCCCTCGCTGTGTCCCACCATGGCATTCGCTGGCACCTGGCAGATCTACTCCCAGGAGAACCTGGAGCCTTTCCTCAAAGCTCTGGGTAAGTGGCTGCTTCCTCCTCAACTTTTAACTGATTTTTTTAACTGCTGCATTTCCATGGATTGTTTTTCCTTTTATTTCTATGGCAAACTCCCCTGTTTGGTTAAATCTGATCTGATTTGGATGCAAAAAGAAGCTGACAGTTGTATAAATTGATGGAGAAAGGCTCCAGATAACCCCCAAACCCCTGTCTTTATGTTAGATGAGCTATAAACTCTTTCTCTTCTCAAGAAAGAACAGCTATAGCAAGAAAGGAAGTTGTGTTGACTGAGTTGTAATTTTATAAACACATATAACTAGAAACAAGTTGTCAGTGACTTATTCAGCTTCTAAATTATTGGTACAGAAGTCCTTTCTGCAGCACAAATGCTCATCAGTAATCTGTGAATGATTAACAGGTGATTAGTGGTCAGTAATCTGTCAGCGATTATCACCTGTGATAAGTGTCAATAACTCGGAGTGATTATCTGGTGTAATCTGTGAGGATTAGGAGGAGCTACATCAATAAATATCCACTTACCTTTGCAACAAAATGTTCCATGGGGGTTTTAAAGAGTAAACACGAGATATTCCGGAGAGTGAGACCCAGAAAAGCCTGGTCTGACAGCGTGACAAAACCAATCCCTCTCGTGGTGACAATGACACCTTCAAATCATGCCAGGGACACCCCAAAAAGGGAGTTTGAGGTATTCCCATTGTTGCAGGCTGGACAGATAATCCCCCACAACTCCAATCTCCCTGGGAAAATAAAGCAATGCACACGTGTTTTGTTTTTTTCATGGAGAATCATCACCCCATGGCCAGCCCTTAGAAGAAACTCCATAATCTGACACATCATCAAATATAATATCAAAACCTAACCAGACTAGAATGAATGGAGCAAAAAACCCATAGAGTAGAGAGGAATCCAAAACAGGATTTGTCTTTTAACTTGGACATCACCTTCCAGTGTTGGTTTGGATCTTTTGTGCCTTTGTTGGAGAAAAGAATTCCCTATTTCAATAACAAAAAGACCTGTTTTGCCTATTTCTGCAGGGTTGCCAGATGACACTATCAAAATGGCCAAAGATATTAAGCCTATTGTTGAAATCCAACAAAAAGGCAATGACTTTGTTGTGACATCCAAAACACCCAACAAATCTGTAACCAACTCGTTCACACTTGGCAAAGAGGCTGACATCACCACCATGGATGGCAGAAAGCTGAAGGTAAAGCATTCCAAGAATTCCATCTCTTTATTTATCCCTAAATCTCAGTTTAGGTGTGAGTGGAATTTGTTTGTACCATTTCCATTTGCAAACGTTTCTATCACTTCAACAAACAGAAATGTTCCTATTCAAACGTTGTGCTCTCAGCATATGAATTAAATTAGCAGCTGTCATTATGGAACATCAGTGTAATTTATTCCCTGTCTATTAGTCCTCTACTTACTCAAATTGAATTCCAAAATCTAATTTTTTAAAAATATTTTAAATGTTCCAACAGTGCACTGTGAACTTGGTGAACGGGAAGCTGGTGTCCAAATCAGATAAATTCTCTCATGAGCAGGAAGTTAAAGGAAATGAAATGGTGGAGGTAAGTGCTAGAAAATAAGGTCATTTGCAGAAAAATGCTGAAGGAAAAAATGTTGATAACCTCATAGTCTACAAAGTGTCCTGTGGATAAAGACTGCTCCAAGAAGCACAACCAGCTCCAGCTTTTCCTTCATGCAAATGTTGTACATATATTTACAGGCAGGTACTGTGATTGTATTTTTTTTGTGGACTAGGATGGATTTATGCATGAATTACAGGCTCTTCTGCCACTTAGCTGTAAATACATTTCCTAAAGTTTAAATGTGTATTTGTCTCCCACAGACTATAACATATGGTGGAGTAACACTTGTCAGAAGAGGCAAGAAAGTCTAAAGACTGATCCTCACCTCTGTGACAGCTTTACATACCTGAAATAAAGTGCACTTTCCATAAGGTGTGATCTCTGTTTTGGATCAGGAATTAATGATGAATTCTGCTCTCCTGTCACACTTTCCCCTGTTACAGGACTGTGTTTTCCCCTCTGTCCTCAGAATGACAGAAATTTGCCTCCCAGATAACTCAACCTGGACATAAATCACATTGTTCCAGTTCACCACAATAATCCTTGGGAGCAGCCAAAAGCTACAGAAATGCTTCTTGGTTTCTTACACACAGACTGAACACACTCAGCTTTAGTTCCTGCATCCAATAAAGTTTAGTCTTTAACCAAACCCCCGTTCTCTATGACCTGGCCAACAGAGAACAATCAGGCATTTGTTGAGCTGATCTGTACCACATGTCCCAGGAATAGAAACTGCAATATTTTAAAAGCTGTGAAACACTCAGCAGTCATTAACAATAGGGATGGCTGCTCTTAAACTGAATTACACAAAAGTACAGTTAAGAGGCACTACAAGAGCAAAGAGAATTAAACATTCTTCCAATTTGCAATGAACTCCCAGTATCTTGTCACGGCCCAAGTTTGTGAGGCTCAAGCAAACCAGACTTTGTTCAGACCCTGTTTCTCTATTAAGTATAAAACACACAGGAGCTGTGCCTAGAATAATTTCTCTGCTGGTTAGATCCCATTATTATATCACCAGCTCCATTTCATAATCTAAGTCACTGCAGGTTTGTTAGAACTGGTTTTGGGTGCAAGATCTCCATGAACAAAGTTGCTGGACTGATAATGCCACTTAAAATCCTCATGGGGAGGTTTTATCCCAGTGAAGAATGCTGAGCTGACATCTCCCCATGCTAGAAAAGCAGTTTGTGAGGGGGGAGGTTGTGTTTTACTTAATAACACAATGTGATACAAGCAATTTGGGAAGTGTATTCTTATTCTGGGGTAAGGCTGTTCTCAGGGGGAGTTTCACTGGCATAAAGGATCATTGTGCTCATTTTGCTTCCCAGGCAGCTCTAATGCCAAGCACACTCCTGCAGCCAGAATTAAATTCCATGTGAGTTACACAGAAATAAGATCAACAGCACAGTAATCAGGGCTGGTAAAACTCAAGGAGGAGGAGGAGGCTGCTTTAAAGCACTGGTGCTGCAAAAAGCCACCCAAGAACTCAGCACCTCAGGTCTGCAATGATCAGAGGCTGTACCTGTAAACTGGAGGATGGAACATGCAAGACACTGCAGGTTTATTTCTAAACCAAGGCACAGATCATTCATTACTCATTTAAAACCTGCTACAAAATGATTGTTGTGGATACTACACACTAAAAACATGCTAACCTTATTTAGAACTTAAACTCATGCTAAGCTATTCTATTAATATATTAAATGCAAAAAACATGGTCAGAGATTCCCATCCCTCCTCTGTTAAGTCCTGCACACAGACCTTGGACACACAACCACATAAATTCCTTTTTTTTGGAAGTGTATATGGCTGCACATCTCCTGTGTTAGTGACTGAAATTCATCTGCCATTCAAACTTGAATCATCTGTCATTCGAAACCTGTAAAAATGAGGCACTTCTTAGTATGAGATTGCCAAGATACGAACAGCAATATCCTCCCACCAGTTTTCATTCATGAATATTAAAAATAAAGATGAAAATACACTGGTGGCAGACACCAGGGCTGCATCAGCTCAAAGTCTTGCTATCCCTGCAGGAGTTTGCTGAAAATCCCTCACATGAAAATGCAGACACTTTTCATCAAACTCTGTGACTGTTGGGTCACAGATGTGCCTTTTATCCACCTTTATGTGAGTCACACACGAGCTGGTAAGAAATAATCTCTCCACCCACCAACTGTATTGTTTTCATCACACAAACAGCTTGAATGGAAAGGGCTGGTCCTGTGCAAACAGTGTGATGAAAACTCCTGGGGCCCAACAGGGCTGTGGGCAACGGTGTTCTCCACAAAAATTGGATTAATTGTTCCATGTGCAACAATACTTTCACACTCCAGAGAGACTTTGGTCATCTATTTCAGAGTTGCACAGTTGGGGGCCCTGTGGGATTCAACAAATCGAGCACATCAACGATCAAAATTTATTACTATTTACACATTTTCGCAAACAAAAGGAATGAAGTGTTCCTTGGCTACAAGTTACGTAGTTCTGAATTAGTATTCTATTCTATCTTCTGTTGGTAAATTATTCTGTTGTTTCTCATGCTAATTAGTCCCTTTCTCAGTCTTTCTCTCCTTTTGGGTCAGTGGTGTGTGGGTTGGTGGTCACGGCCTGCCCCTGCAGATGTAAAATTACATTTTACCCAGCCGGAGATCATTTCAGCACAGTGGCTGAGTTGGGTTTATTAGTTTCTTCCTTATCTTGGGAGTTCTTTGCCAGATGGCCCATAAATTCTGCATTCTTTTGTGTCTTCTATCAGCGGGTATCCTTTTTTCTCAAGCTTTGTTAAACTCCCCATAGGTCTGAGATCATCGAAGCATGTCCAGCCCTGAACCTTAACAAGGCAGTTCTATCAATTTATTATTCTAACACAGGGACATCACTTAGTGCTTGTTGGCTGCTGTTTTACGGGTTACATTGATTAAGCTTGAAAGCAGAAAAACGTCAAACATCAGCGAACACCTTTTCTTAACAGAACTTTTACACACTCCACGTTTTGCAAGAGCAAGACCACAGGACATCGATCCCTTGAGCTTCAGGAAGGGCAATATAGCCCGAGGTGGTGTCAGCTGGCTGTGCAGGAGGGAGCCATGGCGCTCTGAGGCGGCTGCACAAGGCCGGGGCCCGCCGTCCCCTCACGGCAGGCGCGCAGCCGCCATCTTGCCCCGCGCGCGCTCCCCCTTCCCTCTCTTTCGGCGGGAAAAGCGAAGGGGGGGGGAGAGAAGCGCGCATGCGCGGCGCGCGCCGGAGGGCCCGCGAGCTCCCGCGCGGGGCGGGCGCGCATGCGCGTTCCCAGAGCGGGGCAGGATTTTGGCGCCGCGTTTGGCTCTCGCCGGAAGCCCCCCGGGAAGTCTCGCGAGAGGCGGCGCGCGGGCGGGCGGTGCAGCTCCCTCAGGGTCGCCTCAGCCGCTGCCGCCGCGCCCGGGCCGCGCTCGCTCCTTCCCTCCCTCCTTCCTTCCCTCCTTTCCTTCCTTCCGTCTCTCCCAGCGCCGCCGACATGTCCCGCTACCTGCGGCCGCCCAACACCTCGCTCTTCGTGCGGAACGTGGCCGACGACACCCGGTGAGTGGGGGCGGAGCGGGGGCTCGCGCAGGCTTTGGCGGGCTCGCTAGGCCGCGGGCGCGGGGGTCCCTCCGCAGCCGGGGAAGGGAAGGGGGCGAGTCCGGCCCGCTCCTTTCCTCCGCTTTGCCTTCTCCTTCCCTCCCTTCTCCCTTCTCCGTGCCCTGCCTTCCATTTTCCTCGCGATGCTCCCCGTTCCCCGCGTCTCCACGCGGATCCGTTTCCA
This sequence comes from Parus major, assembly GCF_001522545.3. NCBI lineage: Eukaryota > Metazoa > Chordata > Aves > Passeriformes > Paridae > Parus > Parus major. The sequence goes on from NC_031791.1 coordinate 1,318,610, forward strand.
AACAGCGTCCAGAAAGAACAAAGCTGGGCCGCAACAAAGTGAAGCTCCCCGCAGCCGCCTTTGAGTGTGGCCAGCGGGAGATCCAGGTGGGGGATGTGCCACCGGGGCGATGCTGGACAGCCGCTGGTGTTTGGGATGCTCCTCTGCTAATGCAGTGTTGCTGCTAGATGGGAGAAAATAGAGCATTTGTGCCCAAAATTCCTAGCGTAGACGGTCCCGTTAGTGTGGAAGCTGCTGCCAGTTCAGGTGCAATGTTCCTGCGGTAATAGTTGTGTGCAGGGGCCTCTCAGGACGGCTTAAAGTCGAGAGAAGCAATGCTTGATCTCCGTTATAATCGTGTTGTACCGAGAGCCTGTAAGGACTAAACGTATGCGGTCACAGAACTTCTCATAAGGAATTGAAACAACAAAACCAGAGCATTGCACAGATTCTGATTTATTCCCTGTTTTTTCCGTTTAGTGAACTGCTGGCTTTCCTCATTTCACTTTGGCAGTTTAGTGACAAAAAACACTTTTGGTGTTTCAGATGTGGAACATTTACAGATCATTGTTGCCACAGACTGCGTTTGTCAGAGCACTCCTGTGTTGGTTTTTTTTCGTGTAGGATTTGTAGGGAGGTCTGTAGGGGTCTGGTCCTATAAAATGTGAGTTATCCACCTCTGCCTAGGCGACTTGGACCAAAGTTGTTCAGCAAACAGTAGTCTGGGCACAATGGAATGAATTGAGAACGTTGTGATAAATAACTTCAAATTAAACTTTCACTTTTTTTTCATGAATTAGTTCATTTTCCCAATAGTTTATTTTGCTTTAAGAACAGCTGAGGATGATTACTTTCAAATTCTTTACAATCATGTGGATTCTGTTGAGGATTCACCTTAAGCACAGAGCTCTTGGAGGTTGTTTCATTGTGAGATCTCCATGCTGGTGGTAGTTCCTTCTGCCAGCACTGACTGTGTGGAGATTTTGTTTCCCAGCTGATGCAAGAGAAATGTAAAAATACTGAAAACCAGTAGTAACTCTCACATACCACCTAAATATGGTATTGCATCAATCTTCTCATGCAGGTTTTTGTTCTCAAACGTTACAAATTAAATGTGAGGAGCCAGTATGAATGAGAAACCTCAATTGAGGAGAGGCTGTTGTTCCAGGGCTAGTTGAAGCTGAACAGTTTTGTCTCAGCTCTCTAAAGCCAAGTCTTTTGGAAAAACTATCCTGAGGGCATGAGTGGCTGCTCACTGAGATCTGTTCTATTTGATGTGGTTGTAAGTATTGATTATTCTATGGAAATGAGTTTGGGTGACTGGTTTATTCTCATAATGTTTATTTGGATCTCATAATTGATGTTTGTGTGTTGCAAAATCGCTGTCGAGTTACATGAGGTACTTGAATGATAATAACAATAATTTAACAGTCCTTTCTTTCACTTTCTGCCAACCTTGGCTGCATTGAATGAGCTGATGTGCATCACTTCTCAGTTTACATTTTTATTTTAGGGTTATGCTATGGTTTCAAACTGCCAGGGTGTATACTGAGTGTTTCAGAAAAGCTCCATGTGCTGCCAGCAGGGAACTGCCCAAACACTCTTTTTCCCCAAAAAACGTTCAACTACTTTCATCCTCCACCAAATACTTCCAAAAACCAGGGATGGTCATATTAATTGCAGATCCGATTTTTTCCTTTATATTATTTTATTTTGGTGGGTGTTCTTAACCAGTGACAAAGCCATATCAGGTGTTTGTGGTGTTCCAGGTCCGAGGATTTGCGCCGGGAGTTTGGTCGTTATGGGCCTATAGTTGATGTTTACGTTCCACTTGACTTCTACACTCGTCGTCCCAGAGGATTTGCCTATGTTCAATATCCTTTCTTCAGATGGCTCATTAGTGAGGGGTGTTGAAGTTTGAAATTCAAGTTTGTGTAAGAGGTAACCAATCTAAATGAAAAAGCAGTTTACTTTTGTGTTGTATCTAATAAGTGTCTTACTTATGTCGTGGTGTTTCGTTATTTTTGAAGATTAACTTCTCTCAATTGTTCTTTGCCTTTTTTTGCAAAACTTAAGTCCAGTAATATAAAAGCTTGCTTATGTCACTGAAATTAATACTATTTGATTTAAATGAAAATTTATCACTGACTCAAAATTGTCTAGCACGTTTTTATTATCACTGGTGTGTAAGTAAAATTGTGCTTAGCAAAATGTGGCTGCTATTCATTGTTAATTTAACAAATTGAAACTGGAATCACTTGATCAAAATCAGATTGTGTAAAAAATGAGGTGAACTTCTTTCTTTAATATTGTCCCCTAATTTGCTGTCCTCTGTTGTTGCCTCAGAATGTAAAGCTGTACAGTAATGGCGACCCCAAAGAGAAAGCATGAAAGAACCTTTAGAGTAGAGTTCAACAATTAAGGCAAGTAGACAAGCCAAAGACCTCTTAAGGATCAGGCTTGAAGAGAAGGGAGAGTTTGGGAAAAGAAAAAGTAAAGAAAAGCTGGAAGAAGGACAAGCCATAATGGGAGACAAAGCTTCGCTTTATCTACAAAAGGGGGAAAAGGTTGTTTTTCAAAGTTAAAGATAAAGCCATCTGTCATTTTTGGCCAAGCATCTCATGACAAGTCCTTCTGACAAGCACTTAAAGAGTTAAAGGTCAAGATGAAGTTGAATGGTGGCCAAGATTAAAGGAGTCATACCTGATGTATCCTACAGAATTACAGTTTTTCTTCTGTCTGTCATGTAAGCAGTAATTTGATGAATTATTCTGGTTTAGTCCATTGACAAAACCTGTAATATTTCTCTTGTGAGTGCTGCTGTAACTGTGGTCTGAATGAAATGGAAGTTTCTCTCCTGCAGAGATGATGCTGCTGAGAAATGAGTGGCCTGGAGGGTAAAGGCAGCTCATTGTTTGGGGTCCCACAAGCTGGAATTAGGGGTGTAAATTCCAGCATTAAAATCAATGTCTGTCACTGTGCCTTGGCCCCGAGTGCCAGTGCAGGGCTCGCAGTGTCTGCTCTTCTCTCACACTGCAGAGGCTCTGCACACAGGGCTGTGACATGACATCAGTTAAACCTAAAATCAGTTGTTAAAAAAAGAAAGGAAAGCTTTTTTCCAATTCCAAAGTTAATATTTACTGTTGGTATGTCCAACATAAGTGAAGAACTAGGGCTTAATTTTAATAAACTCAAGTAGAAAGAACTAAATGACCATTAACAAGTGTGTTTTGAAAGGATACCTTTGTTTTCTTTGCATAAGTACAAGTGGGAGAAGAAAAAAATTAAGATTATCACATAGCACGTGCTTGTTGATAGATAAATTCATGGTCATACTACAACATTTTAATTTTATTACAGGAGTTTTCAGATAGCTGGTGGTTAATTTTAAAAAAATTCACTAGTACGTAGAGTAGCATAACACAAAAACTTAACAGCTGTAAAATGAGAAAATAACTTGAAAACTTAATTTTTTTTTATTTTAAATACCAAATCTGTTAAACTGCTCAAATTCCCAAGTACCTTAACACTGCCCACATTTGAAGATGTCCGTGATGCAGAAGATGCTCTCCATAATTTGGATCGAAAGTGGATTTGTGGTCGGCAAATAGAAATCCAGTTTGCACAGGGGGACCGCAAGAGTAAGTGTCTTGATTTTATCACAGCCTGAATTTAGCCTGAATTTCAGCACCAAACACAACACGTGGTGCTAATTGTTGTGATGTGTTCTTATTTTGTATAAATAGCCCGTGGATGTTCTGCCTTTTATCCAGTAACTGTTAATGACTCGTTTTAATTATAAATGGATAACTAAGTACAGCAGTCACCACAATCATTCTTTGGAGCTTTCTGTGCAGCTCTGTGTGATTTTTCAGGATTGAGGTAATGTCTTCATTTTCATTTGGCTTCAGGATAAAAGTCAGTTTCAAGTTACCTGAGTTCAAGGTGAAGCAGAACTCAATATTTTCTGAACAGATAAATGTAGAAAGAATTTAGATCTTTTAAATCTGTTGTTTATGTTTGTGGTCTTAATTTGCAGAGAGATACAGATTTGTAGAACCTGGCACAAACCAGGACTGTAATACTCATGTGATGCCTGGGAATAAAAGGACCTTAAAGGTCTTTAGTTACACCTCTCAGAAAAACAACCTGACTGTCCAGTTCTCCCTCAAGTCCTCACAATTAAATTTAATGGAGTTAATGGAAATTCTACACTCCAAAGGACAAGTTTCTGCCCTGTGTATAAACACTGGGGTTTCTAGCTAGTTTCTGAACAAAATTAACTAAATCCACCTTAGTGTGTTGCAAGCAGCACTAAAAACATAAAATTTGAAGCCATTTTCTGCAGAGGGTGTTTGTTAGAGCGAGTTTAAAATACTTAGAGCATGGTCTTTGGGCTTGAGTTTGCTACAAAGGAAGGATAGCTGCTGCTTAGAGGAAATACAGTGGAAGACTAATAGGTTCATTCATTCTTAATTTCTTTAATAACTAAGCTGCAGAGTTAAAGTGAAGTGTTTTACTGGGGGGTTCCCTCTGGAATCAGACTTCTCTTTATGTGGCATCTATCAAAGCCTCTGTATAAGCTGGGCCTTTAATCATTAAAGACAGCTGTGGATCAGGTGTGATGATGGTGCTGTGCAGTCAGGAAAAAGTGTTTAATTAGCTTTCACTCATTGGGTAAATTCAGCAGTGTCAGAATGTGTCAGTCATGGGTCTGACCTGCCCTACCAGTTTCCAGCTGGCCTGAAATCACCTTGGCCAGCTCTGTGTTCTGGTTATATGGAGCATTAGTCCTTTCTGACTGGTTTTGAGGGGGTTTTTTGTTTCTTTTGCTTCCTAGATTTACAGTGCCCCCAGGGCTGCATTAATTTGTGTCCAGTGGCTAAAGCAGCACAAAACAAGTGGCACAGAGCAGCCTCTCACCTGTTCCTTCATAAACATCAAATCACAAATGAGCCTTTCTGCTCAGCACCAAAATACATGGCTTAGACCTTGAGGGGAAAAAAGTAGGGCATCTTCTTCACCTGCAAATACTGCTATTTTTACAGCACCAAACCAAATGAAAGCCAAGGAGGGGAGAAACCTGTACAGTTCTTCTCGTTACGATGACTATGACAGATACAGGCGGTCTCGGAGTCGCAGTTACGAGCGCAGACGGTCGAGGAGTCGCTCCTTTGATTACAGCTATAGAAGATCCTATAGTCCCAGAAAGTAAGTGTAGTGTGTGGGGCTGGCCTCAGCTGCACAGCACAGACACACACACCACGCTGTTTGTTACACTTTTGAGTAATTCTTACCCTGGGAGTAACCACTGGGAGTTGCATACCTTGCATGCTGCATCTGCTCAGGAATAATGAATGAACCGATTCTGTGCTGCATAGGAGAATAACTAAAAGCAAATGAACAGCTTGAAAATATAATGTATTAAGTATTTGTATGTTTACATAGGTATTTGTCACCGTTTACTTTTTCTGATGTACCTTTTTAGCAGTAGACCTACTGGAAGACCTCGTCGTAGCAGAAGCCATTCGGACAATGATAGGTAAAAACTTTTTACACCCTTTAAATTGCAAACTAGATCACTGTATTCCTTTAACTATAGGTTTAAAAAAAAAAAAGTTTCTCCTGCAAAAACGGTAAACAATTTTTAATGTACTAGATGTCTAAGAATAGTGTTTTTACATTCAAATCTCCTCTCTCCCCTTTATTCTGATAGGTTCAAACACCGCAATCGATCTTTTTCAAGATCTAAGTCCAATTCAAGATCACGATCCAAGTCACAGCCCAAGAAAGAAATGAAGGCTAAATCACGGTCTAGGTCTGCATCTCACACCAAATCTAGAGGCACCTCTAAAACAGATACTAAAACACACTATAAGTCCAGCTCAAGATATGAGAAGGAGTCGAGAAAAAAAGAACCAGCTAGATCCAAATCACAGTCAAGATCACATTCTAGGTCTAGGTCAAAATCCAGATCGAGGTCTTGGACTAGTCCCAAGTCCAGTGGCCACTAACAGTGTATCCATGTTGGTTTAGGCATGTAAGATTCATTTACACACAGTTCAGTTTACTTAAATTATCAGGAATATGATGTTGCAACAGTGCTAAAAACTATTTTCTTTGTCAGTTTTCCCTGTAGCCGACAATGGTTGAAATTAGAACAGTGTTGAGAAGCCACAGAGAGAGAGAGAGAGAGAGAGAGAGATTGTCCACTTGGTTAAATGTCATGGGCAGCTAATGATTTGGTTGTGGTGTCTCTATGTATATTTTTGTAAAGATTTGCATTTTTAATGCTTAGATATTTGGTGATGACTTGGTTGATCGTAACTTGCAACATTGTCCTTTTACAAATGTCACACCCGTAGAAAAATTGGTACCAGTTTGTGCTGGGCAGTTAAACCAGCTGTTTAACTGGTTCTTCAACTCTAAACTTTGTGAGAAAAAGGAAAACTGGACAGCTGTAGTGCAACACTGGCTGCTAGGAAATCAGACTGGCAGTTTGTTTCCGTGGCTCCAGGGCAGGTTTCAGTGTTCTCTGTGCCCACCAGCACCAGCAGGTTGGCAGATGGAGCTCTGTGGAGGGAGATTTGGGAGATTTCTCTTTACCCTGCTGTCTGGAGAGATGGTACTAACCTTGCATGTACAACATGGGCAGAGAGTTGGCCTTGGAGCTCACTCAGAGCCTGTGCAGTGTCGTGACTTGTCAGGATAGAGGCTTCACTGCCTCTGCCCTGGCTGCTGGTGCTGAATGTGAGGGAAAAACCCACCTTGAAATGGAAAATCTCAATTCAGATTTCAGCAAACGGCAGAGCAACTAAATATTAGGTTGTGTGTACATTTTATGCAGTTTTTTGTATCTATTCTCAATTTTAGTGAGCAGTTAACCATAAAGTTGCTTAGTTTTCCTGCTGTTAGATACAAGTAGATTGTTTGGAGTTGTGTGTGTACAGTATATAAGAACTAAACTTTTATGCCAATGACTCCTGTGGTTAGTTGGTGTATTCATAGGTATCAAACTGTAGCCATCTCCCTGGGTTACCAGGCTTGCTTTTTACACGGCAAAAAAGCAGCTGCTCAAGCAAGTCTGAATCACTCCTTCCTCAGAATGGATAGTGGTTTGGTTACAAGATTTCATTTTCCTTCAGAACAAAAGTTTGAAGTTGGATATGAACAAGAGCTGCATCTCTAGTTATGTAGTTTATCACAAATACAGTATATTTAGAAAATTGGACGTGAAAAATAACAAACCCAGTGTGTAATCTTCCCAGTATTTCTCTAGAAGGCAAGATCCTTTGTTATGGAAATGGCTTTTGGCATTGTTTTTTCTTATCTTTACCTTCAAAAGCCACCATCAAACACTTAAGTGTTCCTCACTGTCTGATGTCTGTAGCATAGAAAGACATTGATTTCCAAAAGTTCCTTTTTAGAGAAATGTTTTAGGGTTTGGGTTTAGTGTTTCAGCAGGGTCTTTAAAGAAGCACAAATGGCTTTGGGATCCTGTCAGTGGAACGTGCTTAGGGGTTGATCCTAGAACCTTTGTACATTTGATAGTATTTCTAACTTTTTCTTTTACTGTTTGCAGTTAATGTTCATGTTCTGCTATGCAATCATTTATATGCACGTTCCTTTAATTTTGTAGACTTTTCCTGGATGTATAGTTTAAAAAACAGCAAAAAGTCTATTTAAAACTGTAGCAGTAGCGTGCAGCTCTAGCAGAGGAAAGTTGTGGGATTAAACTTTGTATTTCCTTTCTTATAGAGGCTTCTAAAAAGGTATTTTTATATGTTCTTTTTAACAAATATTGTGTACTACCTTTAAAACATCGATGTTTTGATCAAAATAACTAAAGACCCAGCTTATTTTCTGCTTGCTGTAAATTTAGCAAACATGCTGTAATAAAAAAATGAAGGAAATACTGATCCACTGGAATTATTGTAGCTTTAGAATTTGACTCCAGAGCATGGTTAGGAGTAGAGCTATGCATCCCTTATGGAGTAAAATCCTTACTATGGTATTTCAGTAAAGGCAGGAATTTTTCATTTAGTGTCTGAATAAATGTCACTTAACATTTTTGAAGGGGTACAAGACAAACTGAGAACTCTTAAGCATAAGTTGTACTCTAATATATTGAATTTTCTTTGCCATTATCTTTCATTATTGCTGGATGGACTTGCCCCATAGGTTATAATTCAGATATTATCAGCCAGGTTATGAAACTACGTAAAAGCAATGACTGAAGGTTCATACAGAATTAAATTTATAGTATCACCATATCAATTTATGATTGCCATGTGAAAACTGGTGCCAGCAGTGGTTCTGTGGGAGGTGGCAAACAGAGATGGAGCTGCCTGCTGGCACTGCTGTGTGCCCAGCTGAAGGGACAAAAATCCTCTGTAAAGCACTGAATTGCTTTGATAAATCTACTGTCACCCTTTATAAGTTGAGCTGTGATTATTTCTGCTTCTAACAGCAGAAACCCCCACTCTTTTCAGCTTTATAATTTATAAATATAAATATATAGTCTTCATGACTAAACTCCTGCTTGGAAGGGGTCCTGGTGACTGAGTGGTGGGGAGAGCGTGGCTGTGTCTGTCAGGGACCTGCAGGGATTGCTGGGGTTGGTGGTGATGCTGCTCCAGCTGGAATTGGAGCTGGAAGGGTGGGAGGAGGGAGGAGGAATCTCCATGTCCAGGCAGAGTAACAGTAACTGTTCCTTAACTGTTGTGTCAGCATGTCCTTATATTGTGTGCCTCAGCATTTATGTATAGCACAGTTTAATTTTTGTTTTGAAAAGCCAGATCATTGCAAGTATAATATAGTGTCTGCCAGTTCTGATGGTTCTTTCTTTCTCTCCCAGAGGTAGGACTAAACTTTGACTTGACTTGTGTATATGAACAAGCCAGAAAAGCCGAACACAAACCCACGATGTTTCAAGAGTGCATGAATAAAGATGTTGTCCTAGTTCTTGCTCCCATGGAAAAATTGTGAAGAAGCTGTTCTGTGGGCCTTTCAGTTGGGGACGAGTTAGCAGGATGTGGCCAAAAGGGCAGGGAATGTTTATGCATTCATGCAAGTCAAGCCACAGCCCATCTAGATAACATCTCCCTTCCTTGATGCAGGTATCCCAGTCCTGCCCTAAAAAAATAAAAAAAGCAGGAGCCTGTTTTGTGCAAGCTTCCTGCAGGTTATGCACAGCTGGAATGCAAGAACTTTGCAGGCTACAAAAGATCATGTCTAGGCATCTTTCTTTTGGAGTCTCAAGAATGGTGGGAATTAACGTTTTTCTGTGGTAAAACTAGATTTTGTCATTCCTGCAAAATTTGTAGAATTGAAGTAGTGTGTAAAAAAAAAAAAAATAACTCTGCTGAAAGTAATGGCTGTGCTCCAAAATATCTGCAGCGAATCGATTGGTGTCAGCAGTCATAGAAGGCTCTATTGGAACTTCTTTTTCACCTAAAGTCCATGCACCCAACTGGTAATTAAAAATCTTCAATTTAGTGGTTAAGTAGCTGGGTGTTTAATTAGGGACTCTGATAGACTGGTCTCTGAAAGCTCAATGTTATCCTTTCTATGTCTTATCAAGATGTTTAATGTACAGTATCATGGTTTTACTCAAAGTGGAATCTTTTGGTTTTAATGTTGTTTTGAGCTCTCTGCTTGGACAGAGCTTTTTTTCCTGCCTGCTGCCTTTGGGGTGAGAGCTGGGGGTGTGCTCGGAGAGGGGCAGTGCAGCCACACAGCACTGCTGCCCCTCGGGCCTTGGCAGGGATGGTGCAGATGAACATTTTGAAGTACAAAGGGATAAAATTGACACATTTTTAGGACATAATCACCCATTAAGAACTGCTGGTTTTCTCCATTTATCTTGTAACTTGCTTAAAAAAAAGTCTGTAGTCCATTGCTATAATATTTGTCTAAAGATGCTCTTGCTGCTGAGACTATTGTAGGAAGGGAAGACTCTGTACCCTGTAGTGTGTTTGATCGGAGATGCTGATGTTTTATTCATCCACATCCTTTCTTCTTGAGTTTTGTGTTCCATCTGTGCAAATAACCCTGTGAATTGGGAATAAAATGTACAAGTTTTGACTATAACTTGAGAGCACCTTCTGACTTAATTAATCCAGCCGTAGTCTGTGGGAGACGGAGCCCCAAGTGCTGCTTCCCAGCCTCGCCAGCTTTTGGTTTTGTCAGGAACATTAATTAGTGTTAATTCTCAAGCCCTGTGTTCCCAAACCACTGGAAAGGCATGAAGGAAAAGGCTGCAGTTAAAGAAACCTCCCTTGGGAAAGGAACTGCCAAAATGAGGTCATCCCCACTTCTCCATTTCCATCTCAAAACAAAGAGATCCTTTTAGGGGGTAAAAAAAAGTTTATTTAAAATGTTTTGTTTCCAATTTGTACAAACATCATCAGTAATTGACAATTTGAAGTTGAGAATTGATAATTAACTGGGATACAGCTCAGACTCTGGTGAAGGTCCAGGTCACAACACAAGTTTAGAGACTGCCAATTCCATGTGATTAGGAGCAATAATTTTTGTAAACATTCAGCTCAGCTGCCACTGCATTTGGAATGTACAGAAAGACACCTCTGAACACTTCACAATCTGCAAAAGGCCTGCTCAAATTAAAGCACTTTTTTTTTTTTAAGTAATCCTTGTATTTTTGAAAGAACCCTGGCTGCTGCTGCTGTCACAGTCCAGCTGTTCCTGCTGGAGGGTGACAGCACAGGAGCCACCTGCCCTGATTTTAGCAAAGATTGGGACAAAATGTTGTTTTACAGAGCATTGATACATTTCAGAAACACAGAATGATTACAATCCTTCAGTTTTATCAAGCACCCAAACCCAGGCATTTGCATTTCTTGTGAAACACTTGATTTGGAACATTTCAGTGTTTTTTCATCACTGAACACACACCTCTCCTACACATTCACAACAGGAGGATTTGAAACTCCAGCAGCTTTTTTTTTTTTATTTTTTTTTTAAGTTTTTTTTTCCTTTAATTAAAAAAAAAATCTAAATAAGCCTCTTTTGCACTGATTTTACTTTAAAAAAATGAGATTACAACCAAATACAATGTGCATATTCACTGCATGTGAAGTGCAAGGGCACAGCCACAAATGTCTTTTTTTTTTTGTTATTTTTTTTTAAACAAAATATCATTTTTTAAAACCAGGCCACGTACTCAACATGGTCATCTTACATTCAGCAGTTTTTGTACTAAAAATACATCTGTGCAGGAAAGCCCAGCAGAAATTTACATATGCTACAATGTTTTACATGTATTTACATGGCTCTGTCTTCCCTGTGAGAACATCTAATACCTGCCCCAAACTATTCATTGTTACAGGGGAACCAATTTAAGACTAGACCAAGGAACTACTCCACCTTTTTTTTTTTATAAAAACTGATAGAAAAATGTGGTTTAGAACTCCTCAGTGCAGTGGGCATACAAAGGATTGGGGGGTTTTTTGGCAGTCACCTGGCAATGCAAGGTCTTTAGTTGGCACTCGTGGAGATTCCTGGGAAACAGCTGGAGAGGCTTTATGGATCTGCCTGAGGAGTTCTTCCACACCCTTCCAGAACATTCCAGATGGGAGCCACGGGCTTGAAACACCCACCCACCACTGCAGGAGTGCCAACAAAGCTTACAGGGACAGGAAAGAGAATCAGCTGTGCCTCCCCTTGTGCCCAGGTGGAGGTTTCTGCTCTGCAGAGTGTTCAGCAAATCTCACACCAGTCTGAAAAGCAGCAAATAACCTGACTAAAGTTTTCAGTGCGTTTTAATTTTCAGTTCATGCTGCATTAAGTTAGGTAAAAGGTGGTTTTCTAACAATTCAAAGTTACAATTCCAATTCTGGAACACAGTCCCATTTATTCTTAAATACAGTAAATGTGACTGCTCAGGATTTGACTGATTTTCAAGAAAATAGCTATTTCACAGTGAGGTGAACACAGCACTGAACTTTTGAGGTAAAAGATGAGGGGAATGTAAACTTTCACCCCTCTCCAAGTGACTAACTACATGCAGCAAGAACACCTGGTCCTGCACATCTGTGCAGCTGGAGTTGGGAAAAGCAATGCTCAAATTTGAAACCCTGACAGTCGAAATCACTTCTGAAAAATCACACGTTACACCTCAGGCCTGGACTTTCAGTAAGGTTTTGAGCTGAAATGTCATTATTTCTTTATCAGAAGGTTTGAAAGAAACAGGTACCCAGTGGCTTGGTGGCTTAGGCAGAACACTTGGGGAGGGTGGCTCGCTGAACTTGGCCCCAGCATAGTTCTGGTTGTTCTGAGGGGTGAACAACAGGTTGCGATTGGATAGAGCAGGATTCCAATTGGGATTCTTGGGGAAGGGAACGTTGTTCTTCCCCCCTTTCTGCATGGCCTGCCATGCACCAGGAGAGGAGCTGCAGCCATGGCCTCTTTCCTTCTTCACGTAGGTTTTCATCTGAGAATTCTGGTCTTTGTTCTTCTGCCTGTTTTTAAGTTGTTGATGGTTCTTGGTGGTATTTCTAGACTGGGGAACGGGAACGTTGTATCTTTCTCCACCTCCCATCTTCAACTTAAATGTCACCTGTAAAAACAAGATGAGTCAGGGTAAGTCTTCATTACTTTTTTTAAATGAAGTGTTTCAGAGAACATTTAGATTCCAAGCAAAGGGACAAAAATTATTCTAACCAAAACTCACTCTAGAAAGGCCAGTCCTCTCCTCAGAAAAGCTGTACCTGGAGGAATGTGACTGACAAAACCTTGCTCAGGAGTGCAGAGCCACATTTCATCCGTCAGTATTGAGTGCTGGAGACATTTAAACTCAGTCTGTTAACACCTAATAACTGGGCAAAGTTTGCCCTGATAAAGCCACTCCCCACACTTCCCAAAGTCTGAGAGACCCAAAATGAACTGAAAACCACCTCAAGTGGAAGAGATTTAATTAATTTCCAAAGCCCAGACTCCAGCACAGCACGCTCAGCACGTCCCTGCAGGCTCTCCTACAATGTTTATTTCCCCTCTCCCACCTTCATTTACCTCTCAGTGGTCTTCTCCGATTCCACACTCTCCAACTCTTGTCCCCTTTCTTGCTTCCAAGCCTGAAAGAACAGGTGCTGCCTTGTGCTGGACTCCTTCCTTTGGCTGGGAATAGAAGTTTTCATGGGCTGATCTGCTGTCTTCAGCCAGGGAGCCGAGCCCAACATCGGATTCTCGGCACAGAAACTCCAAGGGAGAAGTCCTGCTGTAGAAACGACAAATTTCAATTCAGATTAAGGAAACAATTGTTTCATTTTGGGGTGGAATAAAGGGCAAGCGGAAATAATTCAGAGAATTTAGAGTCAGCTGTGTGTCCTTAGATGTTAAACATGACAACATGCTGCAAACTAAACCCCAAAACTCCACCCAAAAAGACACAGCTTTGTTTCCCTTTCTCTACCTATAAAACTTAGCATATCCCAAGTAACGACATTTTGCTCATTTTCTGTCTTAAAAAGCATTATGATAGGCAAACAAGAACTTTATCCCTTTCGATTTAGTAAAGAAAAAATAAAGTACAATAGGAAATACTTTGGGAACTGGGACCAACACAAGAACTACCCACAGTGTCCAAACCCTTCCCCAACCATCACAGGACTCCATTTGTCATCTGTCAGCTATTTCTTTAACCTTCGTTATCCCAGTAATTCCTTAGTAACTCTTACACTAATTTCCTGTTTTGCTCCTGGCTTGTCTTTTCCTGGGATCTCTGAGATTTTAATCTTGACGCACTCGGGTTTGTTCAGCTCCTGTCACTCCAAACTCAGCAGCCCCCTGTCCATCCCTCAGCTCCAGAGGAGCCGCCCAGCTCCATTTCCAGCTTCCGCCTTGTTTGGACTGCAACCAAAAGCCGAGATAACGTCACCGGCCCCGGCCCAGCTGCCGTCAGCTCCCGCCGACCGGAGCTTCTTCACCTCCGAACTTTCTCCGTTCTTCTCTCACCGACACCTGCGGGGAGCCGGGACCCCCCGTCCCCCCTTCCCCAACAACGGAGCACAACATGGCGGCGGCCGCGCCCGGCCCTTCCCGCACCGCTCCGCCCTTACCGACTTCTGTCCGCTCCGCTCGCCCACAAGCACGGACACACACGCGGCCCTTCAGGAACCGACCCCGCGCTGTTCCGCCGTCACTGTCCGACCCCCGCCCTCAGCGCTCCCTCCGCTCCGCACCGCCCCTCGCTCTCCCTCACAAAATGGCGGCCGCGTCCTGCGCCGTTTAACACCCTCTCCCTCCTCCCCCCTCCGCGGGGCCGCTCGGCCGCAGCCAATAGGAGCGCGCCGCTGGCCCGCTCCACCAATGGAAGCCAAGCCCCGCCTGTTGCTGGGCGGGCCCGGGGCAGAGCGGCCGCGGCGCGAGGGCGGGCGGGGCCGCCATTTGAATCCCCTCACGAAGGGCAGCGCGGGAGCGGCCGCCGCTCTTTGTCCCGCCCGACCCAGCCCGGCCCCGTCCCCATCCCCATCCCGATCCCGCCGTTCGTTGTCCCGCCCGGCCCGGCCCCGTCGCTCTTTGTCCGGTCCGGCCCGGCCTGGCCTCGCCGTTCTTTGTCCCGCCCGGCCCGGCCCCGTCGACGGCACCGCCCGCGGTTCCCCCGGCCCCTCTCCACAGCCCCCCGGCCAGGCTGCCAACATCGCCTCGCCCGCGAATTAGCACAACAAAAAAAGTGAGGAACGCCCGCACCAGCTGCCGCTGGGGGCTTCAAAGAGGTGAGATAATTAACAACAACAACAAAAAAAAAAAAGCAAAAAGGCACAAAACACCCGGCTGTGCAAGCGAGGGGCGTCGAGAGAGGGGATTCAGCGAACAAAGAGTAAAATTCAGCCCCCTCAGAGATCCCCGCAAAGCTCTGATGTCAAATGAAGGGTCTCGGGTTTGTTGAGCCCATTCTCTATGCCTGCTTTTAGTTAAACTATTTAATGTTTAAATTTAAAGTATTGAAAACAACGTAGTGGGATGTTTCAGGTCAAAATACAGGGAAAAGCTTGTCCAGGTTTAAACTAGCACTGTGGGTATGCACAGCCCCTGGCACTGGCTGCAGTTTGTGTTTATATTCACATTTTCTTATTTTGCCTCAAAGGATCATTTTGAAGAAAAAACAAGATTTGGCCTTTACCATGTGTAGGACGAAAGAAAATCAGTTATACATAAGAAATTTGCACATGTAAGAGTGTTCCCTGCCCACTGCTGAGGGGCCAGGCAAGCACTGTACACCACATTAAAGACCAAAAAAAGGAAGTTTCAAAGAAAACAAAACAACTAGCTCAGTTCCAACCCCACCAAGTCAGAGCAGTACTTAAAAACAACGCATGATCACTCAGAGTTTTTATTTTGAGGTAAAGAACCTGGGTTCATTGAGTTACCCTGCTACAGAAGGGGAAAATTACGCATTTCTGCTTTATCCCTAAAACAAAACTGTTTTCTTACTGACCTGGTGTTACTGGGCTGTGACCCAACCCACAACAAGGTAAAGACTCGAAAATGAAGTTTGTATTCATTGTGAAGTCATTAAAAAAGCCAGCATATATTTTAATATACAAGTTGTGTTGACATACCCCAGCCCAGACCTTTGTCCCTATTCTTTATTGTATGTTTGCACAAAGCAAGCTGAAATTAATTTGTTTTCCTCCCTTTGCTTTGGATTTCTTGGCACAACATTATGGCTGAGGTCCTTATAGCAGTTTTCTTTTTTTGTCTTTAGATGGAAGACAACAATATCTGTTGTAAGCCTTGAAATTCCACTCATTAATAAACAACTCTCCTACAATGCACATCAGCAGATTTTTGATTTGTTTCTATCTCTAGTGTGTTTATTTCTGCTCAAACAAAATCTCACCCCAGAGTGTGGATGTTTTCCAGCCAGAACATGTCAATGGGATTAAGAAAGAGCATTTTGCAGTGTGCAAATGTTCTGCTCTCTTGTCTGGGGAACACAACAGCGTGTACTTTTCAATTCAGATCAAGAATGACACAAGGTCTGGCTGTTTGTCCCTGCTATCTTTGAGATAATTAAAGAAACATCTTGTCTTTCAGAGCTGGTTTTGGGGTCAGGCTGACACATTCAGCCTGGGGGAGCAGGAAATGTCAGTGATAAGCCATTCCTGTATTTGTGCAGGAACTGCTCCACTGAAACAAACTGAGTCATTTGGAGGCCGAGCAGGATCACCAGGGTATTTTTAAAATCAACGGGACAAATACCCCAGACACCACAAAGTCCAGCTTGCAAAGTTCTGTGTTTCACTGTCCAGCTTTAGAGCCCTGGGCTGGTTTCCTCTCCTGCAGTGGAAGGAAAGATGTTCCCAGAGCTGTGCTAACCCCAACGCAGACAGAGGCCCTGGAGTTCCTGCCACGTCCTGATGACACAGCACAGACTGAATCCTGAGGTTCTGTCTCAATCTTTTATCATCACCACCCAAGATTCCCTCAACAGGAGCTACTTCATTCCTTCAAATCATGATTTTTAAACCCTCTTCCTTTTCAAAGCTCTCAATGTAACATTTGTGGCTCCTAAGCATGTGACACTGCATTGACCTCAGTTACTCATGGGCAGACTGGGATATTTTAGCTGCCTCCAGGATCCTGCTGTGCCCACCCTTCATGCCCTGCAGCCCTCCAGGTTACAGACCCAGCTCCAGAGGCAGAGCCCCCAGACACTGCTGGAACAGGGCAGTGTTTCCAAACCCACCCTGCTCGTGGTGACACAGCCTCGGTGACCTCAGCTGCACTGCACATCTCAGAACCTGTACTCAGCACGGGCAGGGGTTTCTGCTGTGCCAGTGTCTGCTCTGCCTGGATTATTCCACTTCCTCTGACTGCAACAAATCCCAGCTTTCCTCATGTTCCCAGGGAGCTGCGTTACCCAAATCCTCCTCAGCTCCTCACCACGCTTCTGCTGCCACGGTGACAGCACCTCAGAGATTTCCCCAGCCACCTTTATTTTTCACTCAGCACCTCCACTTGCTCTCACAGCAAACATTAATCCAGCCCAGGGAAGCAGCTCCATCTGTGCTGGCACTGCCACAACCAGCAAGTCCCAGTGAAGACAAAGCCTCCAGAGCTTCATTAGCCCCAAATTAAGACACTTCCAGCTGTGGCTGAGCCGGATCTCACCGCACACATGCTCCTGCCCGGGTGTTTCAGTGGAGCTGCTCAGCGTGGATGCTGCAGGAAGTCTGCAGCACGGATGACTCATTTGTTAAATCAATAGTGAACCATTGCCCCAGTTTTATTTCACAGTGACGAGTTTCCGGCCGTGGGTGACTTTCAGTAAACCCAAGATGTTTACTTTTTGTAGCTCCAAGAGCCTCATGACACACTTGAAACTCGTTGGACGTTTCCACCTGAGCCAAACATTAACCAGATTGTTAATCTAAGTTTCCTCATGAGGGAAACGTGCGAGTTTGTGTTTTCTTTAAAACTGCATGAAAGCGCTGGGTATACAGTAATGTTTAGAATATCTTTTATTCTGCCTGGTGTTCATCAAATAAAGCTTGGGATAGTCACAGCAGTGAGCTTCAGGAACTAAGCAGACATTTGAACCTCTGCAGGGTAAATAGAGAAGAGGCTCAAGAACCAACAAAACTACACACTTTAATTGTTTAAATCTCCTTATAAGCATATTGATATAAGCTTTAGACATTAATCAAGTTGGTGTCCAGCAGCACCTGAGTTACATCCAGAGTTACAGAGTTACAGCTGAGTTACAGCTCCAGAACACGAGTTCCCTCCTCTGCGCTGCTGGAGCTCGTGAGTGTGAGATCACATCCACCACTGCATTGTGCGCTGGTGTGTGGGGTGTGCACAGCACTAGGAGTAAAAACACCCCCGACACCGACAGATCAGTTATCCAAACCCCGAGCCTGGGGGTTTAAAGAGCTTGTGCTGAAGCAGCTTTGTCACAGCTGAGTGCCCCACTCTGGAAAACAAACACATGCAGGCACCACTCCCTGTTTTCTGCCTCAACAGCTCCCCTTTGGAACCCACAGCGGCTCTGAGTCACAGAACCCTGCAGGAACCTTCAACCCATTTAAATCAGTGTCCCTCGTTCACATCCTGGCAGCAGGGAAACCATTTTTACCTGAACCCTCCTCCCTCCACAAGAGCAGCAGAGGTTTCTGCAGCAGGCCAGGGCACAGGAGAGGCTCTGGGACAAGCCCTGTTTGTTCTCAGGAGCTGTGCTAGACACAGCAATAAATCTGAGGGGTTTTCTGAGCATTTTCTCTAAGGGTGCAGTAGAGTCACTCACGGGGTCTCTCTGAGTCACACCTTATCAAGGTGAGCCCCATCTGCACCACCCAGTTTTCAAATTCAGCCCCAGCAAACACAACATTCAGAGAAAGGAGCAAATCCCTGAGTTCCCACAGAGCACAGACACCTTTCCTGCGTGTCTGAGTGTCCCATCACATGCCCTGTGTCCTAGCACAGCCCAGAGCTCTTCACTCTGCTCTGGAGACACAGACACCACTGCTGAGCAACACCAGGCTCACAGTCCCTTTCCCCAGTGCCTGCACAGCGTTTCTTCCACCCCATGGGGGTGTTCCCAAAGCAGGGTTATTCCAGGCTGGATTAACAGCAGCTGATGCCAGGGGTAAAAATCCAAGCTGACCAAAAAGCCTTTACATTACAGGAATCGGCTGTAATAGTTGTCCTTTAGCCTGGCAGGAGAATTTTTGCTATAAATCAGAGTCAAAATAAAAGCTTCTAACCATGCTGCAATAATAAGATTTCTTTCCTATAACACACACTAACTGTGACACAACAGTTCCCTCTGCAGACAGAGGAAACTTAGATCCATATTTCACAGGATGCTGCTGGGTGTGAGGCTGAGTCAGAGCAGGGAATATTTTGGGGCTGGGTGCTGCTGTTGGAACTCAGGACCTGTATAAAGAACCTTTCTGATTCTCACCTGCTCTTTACAGTCTCATACAAATTTCTCAGTTCCTGGGAACGGGAATGGAAGAATGATTTTTTTGAGACAGCTGAGGGCCCATCATCTCCTGTGCTTACAGCAGAGCCCGTGATGCCTCTCATCCTTATCGTGATGACCTCGAAAGGGTCAGGCAGGTCCCTGCAGAGCCAAGGAACCCCTTTTTCCCGGCCGGGGCCAGGGGGAAGCGCTGAGTTCCCAGCTCTGCCTCTTTCTCAAGCTTTCCCCGGCCGCTGCCCGGGTTTCCCTGGAGAGGGCAGCCGAGCACCGCTGAGCCCCGAGCCGCAAACGGTGGCCAAGGGGGAAGGAGGCAAAGCAGGATTTTGGAGAGGACGGGATGTAACTGCTCGTGATCCCACCGAATGAGGCAACTGGGAGGGAAAGTTGAGTTCCCAGCCGGAAAAGCGAGTTGCTGGTGCTGGGATGGGGCTGTGGGGTCGCTCTGGGGGTGGCAGAGCCAGGTAAGGAACATCCAAGAGCTAAAGATCACTTTCCTCAGCTTCGGGACAAAAAGGACCTCCAGGTATTCCTTCACTTCCAAGGCTCCCCACTACAGCCCGTATGGCCTGCATCCAACCACAATGTGGCCAATTCCTCTGGGGTTTGGGGCGAATTTGCCTCTCCCCGGTTGTCCCTGGTGTCCCTCGGCAGCTGTCCCCGCTTGCCAGCACAACCCAGCCCCAGGCAGCTGCTGCCCAGCCGAGGGGGAAGTGGTCACTGGGGGAAGGATGGATGAGAGCAGGTACAGCAGCGACCACAACCTCTGCAGCCCCCGGCCCTTCCTGACCACAGAGATTGTGTAACTGAAGACCTTAAGCCATTTCCCTTCCACCTGCAGAGAGAAAATCACCTCGTTCCTGTGCACAGAGGAATTCAGGGACTCAGGTGAGGTTTGTGCTGCTCGAGGAGCTGCAGGCACGCACAGCAGATTTCTGAGCTTGCCCTTAGACCTGCACACAGCCGGGTGCATCCAGATTTTTCCACGTCTGCCTCCTAGCTTTTTTCCTCCCCATACTTTTCCATGCTCCCAGAGAAATCAGGAGGAGAACCTGAATGTCTCTTGCCTCAAACTCTGCAGTTACACGGAGAAATGATAGGGACTGGGAGGATTGTTTCAGCGAGCCAGAGGGTTTGGGTGGTTGTAGATGTGGCACGAGCAGGCAGCAGAACACAACACCCAGAGGAGAAGGGAGGAAGGAAAGAAAACCCGACACACGTTCTCCAAAAGAGTGTGACAGAGAACAAGGAAGCAGAGGAAGGATTCACACTGATGGATTTTCAACCCAGGGGAATAAACCAGAATGGTTCAACAAACCCAGGCGAAACCAGAAGTGCTGTGAGAGGAGAGGGAAGCAGGCGCTGTCCACAGCTGCACCAACTGCCCTGAGAGCCGGAGGGATGGGAAGCCCCTGAACAACCGTGGGGAGGTGAGTGGTTTGTGTTTGCTGACCCACAGCATCCTGCAGCCCTTTTTTCACACTGGATCACACTGAGAGCCCTCGGTGCTGCCATGCACAAGGCAGGCTGGGGAGACTCTGCTGCACGGGGAGATTCCCAGGAATGACCATCAGCTATTCGGGATAAACTGCAATGTTTAACAGAGGGTGGGAAATCGGTTTTTAGGATGGATTCTTTCTTAAGGAGAAGGTGAAAGGTAAGTGCTCCACAGCAGGCTGTGGGTTAACTCTTTACAGCTGATTTTGGGGGTTAATGTTGGATCAGTTCATCAGGAGCTGACAGGACAAGGGTTATGGGTTCCAAGGAATTCTTCCCTGTGAGGGTGGGGAGGCCCTGGCACAGGTTGCCCAGAGCAGCTGTGGCTGTCCCGTTCCTGGAAGTGCCTAAAGCCAGGCTGGATGAGGTTTGATGGGATGATGGCACTGGATGGGCTTTAAGGTCCCTTCCAACCCAAAGCATTCCCAGATTCTCTGTGTCAGAGGTACTCCCAAATGTCTCACAAGGATGTGATGCTGAGTTCAGAGTTTGTGATGGTTTTGGTGCAGTGTTTGGTGCTCTGTTTTTCCCCTCCTTTGTACCCAAACTGGCACTTGCAGCTGCTCTGCACCCACCCCATCCTGGTCACTCATGGGCTCTGATAATAAATAATCAAATCATCCTCAGTGTGACATTTGAGGCAGACAGGTCCTACATCAGGGAGGGAATTCCTCTCGGTGTTATTTAACGTGGTCAGCAGGACAAACTGTGAACAGCTAATTCCAAAATAATGGAAAAACTTCTGCAACTAAACTAAGAAATCACACATAAACTAAAATGTTTGTAAAGCAAAAGATACTTCGCTTCTTCAGCAAGTGAAATTTGCAAGCATTAGTGAAAATTTTTGCATAAATCACCACACTTGTTCATAGTAGGTGATCATTTAAGACATTTTATTATATCATAAAGCTTAACGCTCTCAGATATTCTGAACATGAAATATTCAAGAGCAGCGCTTTTCAGAGTGCTGCAGGCACAATGCACTGGCTGATTGCAGCAGGAAAATTTAATTTTACATTATCTAAGCAACTGGTAGGTAACTTTTTAATCAGCAGGGTGCTGTGATGGCTGTGTGAATGCAGAGCCCATCCCAATGGAAGCAGGAATGGCGCTGCTGCGTGCGAGGCACCGCCAGCCCGACAGCTGGAATCAATCGCAGCGAGGCACTGAGAAGGAAAAGGACTTTTTCGTTTGTAAATTTAATTTCCCCCGGAGCCAGTTGGAGTTATTAGGCTGGAGTGAGTGGGCTCGAAGCAGATCTAATGGGAGGGGAGGTTTCTCTGCTGCTCTGGGCACTTTACAATCACTGAGGCTGTATCAGGATTGCATTCCCAAGTATTTTATCTGGATTCTGTTCCTAATAACTCCTCATTCATTCACTGTGTTGTTTCCTGGGGCTCTGCTCTTGTTGCTGGGGGGGTTCTCTATTGCAAGGACATTATTTTGGTAAAATATTCCCTAGCCTGGGCCTTCCTGCTGGCAGGAGATGCCATGCTGTGATCAGAGAGTTAATCCTGTGCCGAAGCCCAGGGAATCTCGGCTC
Organism: Parus major; assembly: GCF_001522545.3. Classification (NCBI taxonomy): domain Eukaryota; kingdom Metazoa; phylum Chordata; class Aves; order Passeriformes; family Paridae; genus Parus; species Parus major. The sequence goes on from NC_031791.1 coordinate 1,340,578, forward strand.
AGCTGCTGCACTTCCAGGGAACCAGGCCCTCTGTGCCACAGCCCCTGGATCTAAAGGAGAGCCAGAAGCCACTTGGCTCTTTCTTGTTGAGCTGAGCCCATGGGGCTGAGACTCCCTGGGCTTGCCAGGCTGGTTGTGGGGATGCACGGCCATGCCTGGGGCTGGAATTCCCAGGCTGGAATTCCCAGGGAGGTGGAGATGTTTCCACCCTGGAAGCAGGACTTGTCCCATGGAGGATGCTGCAGGTCAGCTCTCCCCCAGGAACCAGATATGGGCTGGCATTTTCCCCAGGAGCTAAGCCAGGCACGAGCAGAGGGCATGGACAAACTAATCTAGGGACTCATCCAACAAGAGGAAAATGTCCTCTGGGCAGGAAAAAGCAGCTTTGTGGCCAAAAAAGCAAAAAAAAAAATGAGGGACAGGCAGGGCAAGGAGAAGAGCTGTTGGATCTGCCTGTGTTTTCATGCTCATGCAGACCTTTTGCTGGAGCAAAACCCTGTGCTCTCCCTCATGGACACAGGAGCTGCAAGGAGGGTCTGGGGGAGCAAAGAGATCTGTCCTTGTCATTCAGCCTGAGACACAAGTGACGTGGGAAAGGAAGATCAGGGCTGCCTGATTGCTGTGAGCCCCACACAGGACTTTGAACTTGAGGCTTAGCTGAGTTGTTTCAACTTAGTGGAGAGAGCTGGGCCAGGACAGGCAGCACAGGAGTTATTTTAACATTATAGGCACATTTTCTCCCCAAGCAGCATAATATCAGGGATGGCATTTTGCTGCCTTCACTCCCTTGCCTGGTGTTCAGTGGTTTCCAGGCTCCTAAGGATGTTTGTTGGATATTGCACAGCTGCAGGTTTGAGGATTTATGATGATCCTGGGAATGCTAGCTGCAGGTAATGGATACCAAGGTGATGCTGGAGACTGCTTAATGAAGAGATGTCTTGGTTTGGATGCTGGGGTTTGGCTGGAAAAGTTTGGAGACTCGAGGCAGTTGCTGCTCTAGTGGTCCCTGGTGAGCTCTGCTATATGAAAAGTCCATCTGTCTGCTAAATCCATCTCTCTCCAGAGGGAGGGATGTTGTCAGGTTTAATAACAGCAGCTGGTAATTCCTGCTGCCTGCGTGGTGTTCCTGTAAAGGGCTGCAGGAAACGAGAGCGCTGATATCTGAGGGCAACGTCCTGGTCCTGTGCTGTTGCCCATGCAACAGCCTGATGTAAGAGGAGGGCAGCTTGCTGCAACACTCAGCCACACCTCAGCACAAAATCCAGGATCCTCCAGCCTGGAATGCCAAGAAATCCCAATGAGAATTGCCCTGCTCTGCCTGTAACCTGCACTGAACTCCCTGCAGCCATCAATGTCCTCACCCTGACAGGCAGCAGGAGTCAAATGTGGGGCTGGGGCTCTTCTCTGTCACCTCCTGGGCAGCCTCTCAGGGCATTTTGCAACTCCTGAAACACAGGAAGGGTGATGAGTGTCGGGGGAAATCAGTGGGGAAGGAAGTCCCCAAGGCAGCTATAAAACATGTCACTGCTGGGATGACAGAGGTTTGTTGGGCAGTGCTGGCTGCTGTCACCTGAATGTCACACAGCAGGCAGGGGAGGCACAGCTGGAGGGGGACAGGTGGCTGGAACCCCTGCTCTGTGCCTGTCACTCACCCTGGCTGTGGCTCGTGGCTTTGGGACATTTCCCTTTCACCAGAGAGGGAGGGCAGGGAGGGACCGTGACTTGTTTGTTCTGGGGGAAGGGAACTCTGTCACCTCACTGCTCTCCTCCAGCACAGGCAACTCTTGATCCCATTGCCTGGATGAGGGATCCTGGAAGCTTTTGGGAAGGGGGGTCCTGTTCCATGAGCTTGGGCACAGCATTTTTGCTGTAATTCAGGCAGGTTTGGGGTATCCCAGAGCTGCCTTTTCACCTGCTCTCTAACCTTGTCCCCTGAAACCCAAGGCAGCACAACTTGGTTTAAACACCAATGCAATCCACAAAAAGAATGGGAGAAAATAACACCTGAAAGATGAGTTATGAAGATGAAGGGGGTTAAATGCATTGAGCTGTAGAGAAAAACCCAATTCTTGCTGCAGGGTGCACTGAACAGCACAGCATCTGCCCTATGGAAAATCAGGCCTTTCCCTCCATCACACCTCTGCTAATGCTAAAAGTACTGATGAAATTATCCTAATCCTGGATTATTATTACTATTAGGACAGGGGTTCTTAGGCTCAGGTGGTCTCAGTCCTGCATGTCCCCATTTGTACACCAATATCGATCTCCAATTAATCTCTAATAAAATCTATTAATCACTCTGACTGTGGCACATGGAGGATGGAGGAGTAAACACATCTGCAGTGAGCTTTGTAAAGCTCCAATGGGCAAGCTTAAATATAAGTGGTCATGTTGTTTTATATGTTCAAACAGCTTTGATGAGGAGTAAATCCTTCAGAGTGCACTTGGTGTTCCAGGATGAGCTGCATCGAGTCCCTGGCAGGGAAATATCTCCCATCCTTCTCCATCCAAACCATCTCCCAGGGCAGCTTCAGTGGGACAGGCTGTTCTGTCTCTGCCCACAGCACTCCCCATGAGCAGTCCCTTCCCGTGCTGCTGGCCCTGAGCAGTGAATCCTGGAGGAGTGATAAGAGCTGCCTCAGGATTTGTACAATTCTCACCGTTGCTGCTTCCCTCTCGTGGTGAGGAACCAGTCTGGGAGATTGAGGCTGTGGGAAATGTGCCAGACAGCCAGTGGGACAAAGCCTGGAGCTCAGCTGGGAAAGCATGGAAGTTGGCTCCAGCATTTGGGCTGTGGACCTGAAAGCAGCTCTGTGTAGGCTGATTTCATTTTGCTTGCTTCCCTCTAAAGAGATGGAAGTGTCTGGGTTGAATTTTTTGCTTGTTAAGACCTCTTCACCTCCACCTTTTTCAGAGCATCTGAAGAAGTGCAGGAGGCAGCAGAAGGCTCTCTGTGAGCTGCCAGCTCCAGGTAACACCATGGATACCTGCAGGATACCTGCAAACACCTCCAAGTGCAGCGGGAACACCATGGAGTGCTTCATGGTGCTCAGCACACAGGCACAGAAGATAAGCATTGGCATCCTGTGCGGCCTCTTTGGGACAATGTGCGTTTTTGAGAACTCCTTGGTGCTCTACCTGATCTTCTCTTCCCCCAGCACCAGGAAAAAGCCTTCCTACCTCTTCATAGGCAGCCTGGCCCTGGCTGACATCCTGGCCAGCATCATCTTTGTCTGCAGCTTCGTGAACTTCCACGTGTTCAACGAGGCTGGTTTTTCCAAGGAGGTGTTCCTGCTGCAGCTGGGAGGGGTGAACACGTCCTTCTCCGCCTCTCTCTGCAGCCTGCTGCTCACAGCCCTGGACCGCTACATCTCCATCAGCCGGCCCTCGGAATACAAGCTCCTGATGACCAGGAAAAGGGCCTGGACAGCCCTGGCGGTGCTCTGGGTGACCTGTGCCACCATTGCTTGCCTGCCCCTGCTGGGCTGGAACTGCTGCGCGCTGGATTCCGCCTGCTCCGAGCTGTTCCCCTTCGTGGATGACAATTACCTGGCGGGCTGGATCTGCTTCGTCGTGGTCCTGCTGGGCTGCATCGTCTACGCCTATGTCCACGTGCTCTGGAGGGCTCGCCAGCACGTGGCCTACATGGAGAAGCACCAGGCACAGGTAGGGAAGCAAAACACCCGGATGAGGATGGACGTGATGCTGGCCAAGACCCTGGTGATGGTGCTGGCTGTCCTCACGCTCTGCTGGTCGCCCGTGCTGGTGCTCATGATCTACAGCGTCTTCGCCAGGCTGAGCGACCACCTGCGCAAGGTGTTCGCCTTCTGCAGCACCCTCTGCCTGCTCAACTCCATGGTGAACCCCATCATTTACGCCCTGCGGAGCAAGGAGCTGTTCTCCTCGCTGAGGAGGGTGTTCTCCCACTTCAGGAGGCAGCTGAAGGCGGCTGAGGAGAGCCCAGAAGCTGAGAGCACCCACAAATCATCCGTGATAGAGACCGTCTGCGAGGACACGCGCGCGATGTAGGGAGGCAGCGGTGGGAAATGCACACCCTCAGGCTGGAAGGAACTGCCTGGATCACTTTTCATGTTCTTTTCACTTCTGGTGGCAGTTGAGGGATCAGCTGTGATATGGAGACAGCTCCTGCTGATGTCACCCTTTGACGCTGGGACATAAAGTGCACAGACTTTGCTTCAGGCCCAGGCTGGGATTGTTGGGGTGTCCTGTGCAGGGCCAGGAGTTGGACTGGATGATCCTTGGGATGTCCCTTCCAGCTCAGGATATTCCATGATTCTGTGATAATGTCCCACCAGGGAAGGTTCAGCTTGCAGGAATTTCATCATGGAAAAGGTGGTCAGGCTGTGGAAGGGGCTGCCCAGGGAGGTCTGGAGTCCCCATCCCTGCAGGTGTCACCTGCACGTGGCACTCAGTGCTCTGGGCTGGTGACAAAGTCGGACTGGGCACAGCTTGGACTCGATGGTCTGGGAGGGCTTTTCCAACCTCAGAGGAACGTTCTCACTGTGCCTTAAGGATTTGGCCAGATCTGGGGCAGACAGGAACTTGCAGGCAGCACATTTCTTCCAGCAGAATTCAGGAGAACTGATCTAACCACACACGTGTTCCTTGGATGTTATGTGATTAAACATATAAGCCATTTTTCCAGGTTCTTCTTCCCTTTCTTTCCTGGTGTACAAAGTCCCCCAGGTGACAAGTTTAAGCCCAAACTGGGGCAGATACTTTGAGCCTGAGGAACTTGATTGGAGATGATTTTTTGCAAATTACGCAAAAGCAGCACTTTTAGCTGAATGGACAACGAAGTGGGACAGGGCCCTTCACCAGTGACCTGGAGCAGCAGCTTGGCTCCTGCCAGCTCCCAAAACACCTCTAACACGGATGAGCCTGGCCAGGGCACGGCCACGAGGCCCTTGCACTCTGCCCTTTGTCCCAGAGGATGCACCCAGCACCGGGAGGCTTTGGGAGCCCTGCCAGGCCTGTCTTGGCTGCACAGGAGGGTCAGGAGGAGACTGAGGGGAGACTTAACGAAGTCTGCAGGGCATTGAAGGGGCAGCTCCAATCTCTGTGACCACGGACAGGATCTATGGGAATGGCTGGAGCTGTTGCCAGGGGGGTTTAGGTTGGATTTAGGGAAAGGTTTTTCTCCCAGAGGGTGCTGGGCACTGCCCAGGCTGTCCCCAAAGCCACCCCAAGGCTGTCAGAGCTGCAGGAGGGTTTGGACAACGCTGCCAGGGATGCACAGGGTGGCATTGTTGGGGTTGGGTTATCCCCAATGGTCCCCCATCCCCTCCCAGACCATTCCCCAATTCCTGGGTTATCCCCAATGATCCCACATCCCCTCCCAGACCATTCCCCAATTCCTGGGTTATCCCCAATGATCCCACATCCCCTCCCAGACCATTCCCCAATTCCTGGAG
>NC_031791.1:1346702-1354965 GCF_001522545.3 Parus major
TGATCCCCATCCCCTCCCGGGCCGTTCCCCCGCTCCCCGCAGTGCTCACGGGCAGGGGTCGCTCCGCAGCCTCGAACCCGCGGTCCCCGAGGAGCGGCGGTGACGTCACGGGCCATGGCGGCGCGGGCGCTGCTGTGTGTGGCGGCCGCGCTGGGCCCGGGCCTGGCCGCGCCCCGCTACCGCCCGGACTGGGCCAGCCTGGACGCGCGGCCGCTGCCGGCCTGGTTCGACCGGGCCAAGGTGGGGGTGTTCGTGCACTGGGGGGTGTTCTCCGTGCCGGCCTGGGGCTCCGAGTGGTTCTGGTGGCACTGGCAGGGCCAGCACGATGCCGCCTACGAGCGCTTCGTGCGCCGCCGCTTCCCGCCCGGCACCACCTACGCGGAGTTCGCGTCCCGTTTCACCGCCTTTGACTTCCAACCCCGGCAGTGGGCACAGCTCTTCCAGCGGGCTGGGGCCAGGTCAGAGCCGGGGATGGCCCGAGTTGGGGTCCCTGAAGGGAATGAGGGTCCCTGAGGGGATGGGGGGTCCCTGAGGGGATGGGGGATCCCTGAGGGGATGAGGGGTCCCTGAAGGGAATGAGGGGTCCCTGAGGGGATGAGGGGTCCCTGAGGGGATGAGGGGTCCCTGAGGGAATGAGGGGATGGTGGTCCCTGAGGGGATGAGGGGATGGTGGTCCCTGAGGGGATGGCAGTCCCTGAGGGGATGAGGGGTCCCTGAGGGGATGGGGGTCCCTGAGGGGATGTGGGTCCCTGAGGGGATGAGGGGTCCCTGAGGGGATGGAAGGTCCCTGAGGGGATGAGATGTCCCTGAGGGGATGGCGGTCCCTGAGGGGATGAGGGGTCCCTGAGGGGATGAGATGTCCCTGAGGGGATGGCGGTCCCTGAGGGGATGAGGGGTCCCTGAGGGGATGAGATGTCCCTGAGGGGATGTGGGTCCCTGAGGGGATGGAAGGTCCCTGAGGGGATGAGGGGTCCCTGAGGGAATGGCGGTCCCTGAGGGGATGGGGGTCCCTGAGGGGATGGGGGGTCCCTGAGGGGATGGAAGGTCCCTGAGGGGATGAGTGTCATGGCCCAGGGTCCCTGATCCCTCCGGGTCTTTAAGGTGGTGGGTCTGGGAGTCCCTGAGGGTATAGAGGAGCCATGTCTGGGAATCTCTGAGGCAGTGAGGGTCACTGAGCAGATAGAAGAGCAGGTCTGGGATTCCCAGAGGGAATGAGGGGTGGGTCTGGGGGTCCCTGAGGGGATGGAAAAGCTTGGGAAGCAAATGGGGCTATTCCCAAGAGGATGCAGGGGTCTCTGAGGGGATGGAATGGGCAATTCCGGGGATCTCTGAGGGATTGGGGGTCCCTGGACAGTGCTGGAGATCCCTGAGGGGTCATGCCCAGGGTGCTGAGCAGACAGCAGGTCTTGTTCCTTCCTAAGTATTGACTGTTCATTCTTTCCCAGCATTAAAATCCACTAAAAGCCTCTCTTATTCCTGGATTTGTTTCTAAATTCAAAGGACAGTGACAGAGGGCCCCTCACAGCGTGGTTATCCAGAGCCTTGCTGTTCTAGTGACTGGGTTTGCAGTGAGGCTGGGAAATATCTCAGTTTTTTCTTTTGCCATCCCAACCAAATTCTTTTCTCTTCTCAGATACGTGGTCCTGACCACCAAGCACCATGAGGGCTTCACCAACTGGGGGTCACCAGTGTCCTGGAACTGGAATTCTGTGGATACAGGGCCCCACCGAGACCTGGTGGGAGAGCTGGGAGAAGCCCTCAGGGAGAGGTACAACCCTGCCAGAGAACTCTTCTTTCAGAGCAGAGAACCCTCCTGGCTGCGCTTGACAAACAGCAGAAAAGCCCAAATTCAATGTGAAAAATGGAGTGCTTGCAAATAATGAAAAATAATAACGCCAGTAATTTAATTTCCACTGCTTCTTAATCCCCACTGAAGCCTGACTCTTCCTTCTGTGTTTTGTCCTCCAGCAACCTCCGTTATGGGCTGTATCACTCCCTGATGGAGTGGTTTAACCCTCTCTACCTCGCTGACAAACAAAGTGACTTCAAGACCCAGAGCTTCGTTTTAAAGAAGACGATGCCAGAACTTTATGACCTTGTCTTAAAGTAAGAGCCACAACCAGTTCAGCACCAGCATTTCCTGGTTTCAGTTCTATAGAGAAAGGTGCAATGTGGGCTCAAAGAGGAGAAATGCTAATTTTTTCTGAGGCAAATTCTCTTTGCTAACCAGGAATGATTTGTGGTAATTAGAAAAGGGGTTTGCTTTTGCCCTGTGGAAGATCTAATCTGTAGAATAAGGCAGAGACAAATTTTTCCTGCAAAAGCAATTCCCTTAATCCTGTCTTTGTGCAGGGTGGCTGGAAGTGGAACAAACTGCTCAGTATTTAGTAGAATAGAAGAGTGATTTCACTGTGAATTTGCATCCTTTCCTTGCTTCTCCTTGCTGACAAAAATACAAAACTTGGGCTTGTGGGTTGCTGTCCCAGCTCAAGAGTGTGCCTCATAATCACCTTTGAGGTGCCAAATTCTGGGTTTTTTGGAAGAGCTGCACCCTCTCTTGAGCTGTGGATCAACACCTTGTTCTTTGCTGCTGCAAGAACCTCCCTTAGAGCTTTGTGTGAAGCAGAAAACGAAGCAAAAACCTCCTGGTGATGTCAGGCACTGGGAAGGGAAGGTGAAACACAGCATGGCAGGAGCTAATAAGCCATTCTGAAACAGCACCTATCTTTCTTAGATACAAACCAGATCTGATTTGGTCAGATGGAGACTGGGAAGCTCCGGATTCCTACTGGAATTCCACCTCTTTCCTTGCCTGGCTCTATAACGACAGCCCTGTCAAGGTACCGGTGCCTGCTGCCCTCGTGGCATTGGGTGGGTGTGGAAGGGCAGGAAGCTGTGGGATGTGTGATCAAACCAGAAACCTCCTTGACATTTGCCAGATGTGTTTTATTCTCTGACAAAAAGAGAACCTTGGCTGTGCTGCTGTGACAGCTCCACAGGATCCTCGTGGGAGGCTCAGGCCAGGAGCTGTGTTGCCTCAGCTCCTAGCTGAGTGAGCAGGGGGAGGGATTCAGCCTTCTCAGAAGGGTTTCCATTACACAGGGAGTTTTTAGGTGCTTCCTCAGGGGGGTGACAGGCAGCTGGACAGCCCAAGAACAAAAGGTTCTGTCCCCTGAGCTGCTTTCCTTCTCTCAGGACACCGTGGTTGTCAACGATCGCTGGGGTCGGGGCTGCTCCTGCCACCATGGGGGTTTCTACAACTGTGCTGACAAGTACAGACCAGGCACCCTGCCAGATCACAAGTGGGAGATGTGCTCCTCCCTGGACAAGCTCTCCTGGGGCTACCGCAGCAACATGAGCCTCGCTGAGGTGATGGATGAAATGAGTATGATTGAGGTGAGAAACCTGAAATCAAAATAGCCTGCGGGAGGGTTACTGGGAATTAGAAGCTTCTGGAGCTGCTGATGAGGGTAAAACTCCTCAGTTTTTGTGTTGTCTGAGGTGAAGATAATGCAGTTTGTTTCCTTGTTTTACCTGCCACAGGAGCTGGTGCAGACTGTGAGTTTGGGTGGCAACTACCTCCTCAATGTGGGACCTACAAAAGAAGGGGTGATTGTCCCCATCTTCCAAGAAAGACTCCTGGCCCTTGGGAGGTGGCTGGACACCAATGGGGAGGCGATTTATGAATCCCAGCCTTGGAGGGTGCAGATGGAGAACACCACAGACACAGTCTGGTAAGGACTCTGCTGCTCACACCAGCTGAGCTGATGTTTGTTTCTTATCTTTTCCTGAATTTGGTACATTCTCTAGTCTTGTCATTAGGATTTCATCCATCTTGCTTTAGTAGGAGAAAAAACAACCCTTCCTTTAAAAAATATCCATGCTGTGGCTGTCAGGACTGTTTAAGTAGTGGTCCCAGCCAGAAATGCCTACAAAATGGAGTTATTTTGATTTCCCCCAGTGTGTTCAGCCCAGCAATGTAGAGCAGGGTTAGGCCAGGACAGCTTGGCAATGCCATTTACATACTGACTTTGCTTGGGTTTCATCAGCCAGCACTGAGGGGCTAGTGGTGGGTCCAAAGTGACAGATTTTGGAGTCAGGAGAAGTAGGTGATCCCTGTGTGGTGAAGGCAGTGTTCTCTTGCTGCCTGGAAAGGTCAGGTTTGTGTCTGGTGCCCTTCACCTGCTGCACTCCTGCTCACTCAGGTACACCTCCAAGGGACCAGTGGTCTTTGCCATCTTCCTGCTCTGGCCTCTGGACGGTGTCCTGCGTCTGGCCTCGCCCATTCCATCCCCAGGCACACAGGTAAGGGACTTGAAACAAGACAGCACACACTGAGAGCACATCTGGGGACATTTGTGAGCTGGGAAGGGCCAGCCTGGATTTATTTAGGATCTGGGGGAGTGGGGAGTGGGGAGTGGGGAGGTTTTGTGCTGTGGGCTCCTTGCAGCATCCCAGGCTGTCCCCCAGGCTTTGGCTCACATGGAGCATAGGACAGGAGTTGCCAGGACAGGCTCAGGCTGCCAGGGAAGATTCCTCTCCTGGAATGTTTTGTTGCAGGGGAGGGAAGTAAATACCCACAGAGCAGGAGTGGCTGTCCTGCAGCCCAGATTCAGCTCAGGTGCAGCGCCCTGCTCGTGGCAAATGTCACCGTGACGCAAATGTTTGAGTGTCCTTTGCTCTGAACAAACAGGGGCAGTGCATCAGCAACAAACCAACCCCAAACAACAATCTGGAGCCTGCTTTGGCCTCAAAACACCTCGTGTGTCACCCCCTGTGCCACGTGAACCACGGCTGGGGACCTGTAGGGCCTGTGGGAGATGCTGGGCTGTGCAGAGGGGGCCTGGTGAGCTCCAGCTGAGTGTCCCCTTCTTTCCTTCCCGTGCAGGTGACACTGCTGGGGTTTGGTGGCACTCTGGAGTGGCAGAAACAGCCAGGGGAAGGGATGCTCATAACGCTGCCCCACATGCTGCCATCTCCTCTCTCAGCTCAGTCTGGCTGGGCGGTGAAGCTCGAGGGTGTGAAGTGATGGCTGTCCTGGGGACACAGCATCTCCCACTGCCTTTCTTTTTGATTGAATCCAAGAGGATTTTTATGTTTCACGTTGAATACATTATTTTTCACTTGAGAGAATCTCTCCACCAGTTTCTGTTGCCTTGTGTTGCTTCGCTGTTGGTTGGAACAGTTGTGATCAGCTGTTTCCATGATGAATAAATCTAATGGAAGCTTGCTGGAAGAAATAATCTGTAAAAAATACGATACAGATCCATCAACAAACTTTTATCAATATTCTGCTGGAGACAGCTACAAGGAAAGGTTTTGTTCTTAGTGAATTTAGGAGACTCCAGCGTTATGAACTGCACTTGTCACTGCTTGTGCTGCCGAACTTCTGAACTTGGAGTTCCAGTGGGAGCAGGTTTCCTGCGTGGATACTGAACCCCTTAAAAAAGGGTCGAACAATGTGTGTGTGTGTGTTGAAACTGCAACAGCGTTGCAGACAGGCTTTGTTTTGTTCCTGTCGGAGCAAAACCTGCCAGGACACTTGGAGCTGAGGGCGAGCAGAGCCGCGGGGCTGCAGCAGTGACAAACACCCAACAAGCCCGGCTCCAGAGAAGCGGCTGCGAGTGCCAGCGACCCGCTCAGCGGCGCCGCCGATGACGCCTTACAAACAAAACAAGGGGACAAAAGGGACAACAGAGCGATGCCCTCCTTGCCTCACAACCCCATCACGCCGCCGAGCCTTGGGCCCGCCCCAAAACAAACAGCGCCGTGTTTACTCTGCGCTCCGGTAGCGGGAAAGCCGCCGGTATAAGTGCGCGGCGGGCGCGCTGCCGGCAGTGCCGGAGGGGAAGATGCCGCGCTGCGACACGGGCTCCGCGCCGCGGGACGGCGCCTGGGGACAGGGACAGGTAGGGGCCGGATCCGGGGGACAGGTACGGGCCGGATCCGGGGGACAGGTACGGGGACAGGTACGGGCCGGCTCCGGACGGCGACACGGGACCGGAGGGACGGAGCGGCCCCGGCGCCACGTGACGTTAGCCACGCCCCCGTGAGGTCACGTGGAGGGGGTGGGTGCGGTCACGTGAGGCGGACATGGCGGCGGCGCGGCGGCTGCTCCCGCGCTGGGCGGGATCGCTGCGGCCCGTGAGGGAGCGGGGAACCGGCGGGGGGGGACAAGGGACCGGGGGGGAATCGGAACCAGGGGCATCGGGACAGAGCCGAGCGGGGCCGGGGCTCCGAGGGCTCGGCTGACTCTTCCCTCCGTGCCAGGTGAGCTCCGCTGCGGCGGCGACCGGGGCGTACCCGAAGCGAGTGAAGGTGGTGGAGGTGGGACCCCGAGACGGGCTCCAGAACGAGAAGGTACCGGCGGCTCCGGGCTCCCGGGGGGCGTTCTCCAAATAAATCCCCCAAACGTCCCCCTGTGCCCATCAGTGCGGCGGTTTTTCTTTAAATGCTGCCTTTTTGATGTTGGAAAATAGCGATTTATTTTTTTTTTTTTTCAGTGGTGGAAGAGCTTATTGTGGAAATAATAATAACTATAGATAAATTTCTTTTTCTTCTTCTCAGAATGTCGTGCCCACCCCAGTGAAGATCAATTTAATCAACATGCTGTCAGAGACTGGGCTTCAGGTCATAGAGGCCACCAGCTTCGTGTCCCCCAAGTGGGTTCCTCAGGTCAGTGTTGACAGATTTGCAGTGCTGTGTTCTAAAAGTGCAGCAATCCAGTGATTCTGCTTGCTCCCAAATCCCTGTGACTGGGCAAGAACCAGCAGAGGAGTTACAATATCCCAGAGTTTCCCTTTGGACCCTGGAAAAGAGCAAAGGGACAGACAGGTCACACAGAAACATCTGTTTGTACACGTTGGCCTGGCTGGGTGACCCCTGACCCCTCACAGGGTGCACTTCTGTTTGCTTTTAGAGGCTCTGATCTCTAAATATTTCTGTTTCCTTTATAAAAAGGAATTTTAGTGATGATTTTCTGGCAGGCAGGAGTGGCAGTTGTCCCCCTCACAGATGTTTCTTGGTTTGTTTGCAGATGGCTGATCACACCGAGGTCATGCAGGGGATTAATAAATTACCTGGGATCAGTTACCCTGTGCTGACTCCAAACCTGAAGGGATTCCAGGCAGCGGTAAGGGCTGGGAAAACCTGAATATCCACACTGGAGTGTTTCCAATCCCACCTATCCTTTGCTCCTGCACCTGTGGCTTCACCCTTTTCAAGGCAAACTCAGATGTGTCCTGGTGGTCTTGCTGCACAATGAACTTAGGGAAGGATTGGGTTGTTTGGGGGAAAAATACTTTTATAAAGTGAAAGAACTGCAGTCAGAGATTGTAGATCAGAGCCACTGAGGCTGGAGAAGATCTCCAAGATCTTCAAGTCTAAGTAAACAGGGAGGATTTATTTAGGAACAGAAGAGCCTCTGTAAGGGGAAGTGCTTTATGGGGCTCTCTACCAAGAGGTGTGAAACCCTTGAATTAACACTTGGCCATGAAGTTGTGGCTCTGTTTGTGATTTCCCTCACAAGAGAGATCACCTGGCCTTGACTTAACGACAGTGCTGGGTTAAGGGTTGGACCTGCTCCTCTTTTCCACCCTCAGTGGTCCTGTGCTTCCAGTTTAGGATTTTTTCTTTGCAGGTGGCAGCTGGGGCCAAAGAGGTGTCGATCTTTGGGGCAGCATCTGAGCTGTTCACCAAGAAAAACATCAACTGCTCCATCGAGGAGAGCCTGGAGAGGTTTGACGAGGTCATGAAGGCAGCAAGGGAAGCCAGCATTCCTGTCAGGGGGTAAGGAGTTCCTGCTGGAATTACCCACATGTAACCATTCATTCTGGAATAATCCACAGGCAGTTTGGATCAGATTTTCTTAGCAAATATCCCACATGGAAATGCACAGACCACACACCCACCTGCCCTGTGGGCTCATCTTCACACACATGGGAGAAGAAATTGTTGAAATCCTGTAACCTTTGGCCACTGGACTTCTGGAATATAAAACTGAAATAACAGACATGGAAAATACACAAGTCCTGACTGATTAGTCCAGTAGAATCCCACTTCCCTTTTCCAGCTAAAAGTGTGGGGTTTCTTTTAACCACAGATACGTTTCCTGTGTCCTTGGATGTCCCTATGAAGGCAAGATTTCTCCAGCTAAAGTTGCAGAGGTAAATCATAAATGCAACCAGAATTCCTGAGAGGGTTTTGGTTTATTTTTAGGGATGTGAAGTGGGCACTGGGGGATGTGTCAGACCTAAGGGAATAT
>NC_031791.1:1355510-1357325 GCF_001522545.3 Parus major
TGTGGGGAGGGAAGGCTGACCTCTCAGTGCCCGTGCTGGCTGTGGCACAGGTCTCCAAGAAGATGTACTCCATGGGGTGCTACGAGATCTCCCTGGGGGACACCATCGGCGTGGGCACCCCGGGCAGCATGAAGGAGATGCTGACAGTGGTGATGAAGGAGGTGCCCGTGGGGGCTCTGGCTGTCCACTGCCACGACACCTATGGCCAGGCTCTGGCCAACATCCTGGTGGCTCTCCAGGTAGGATTCCTGCTCTGGATCACTGACTCGTGGCATGGTTGGGTTGGAAGGGCCTTAAAGCCCATCTTGTTCCACCTCCTGCCTGTCTCCCACTGTCCCAGGCTGCTCCAAGTGCCATCCAAGCTGGCCTGGGACACTTCCAGGGATGAGGCAGCCACACAAATGAAGCAGTTTTCCTTGGGATTTTTTGGTGCTTGCTTGGGAATTGCAGATTCTGTGCCCCCAGAGCAGCCCCTGACTCTGGGTTTGTTTGCAGATGGGGGTGAGCGTGGTGGACGCTTCCGTGGCTGGACTTGGGGGGTGTCCCTATGCCCAGGGAGCCTCTGGGAACGTGGCCACAGAGGACTTGGTGTACATGCTCAACGGGCTGGGCATCCACACGGTGAGTGGCACCTGAGCATGGTGGGAGCAGCTGGGGGAGCTCACTGGGCCTGGGGTGACACTTCACAAGGGCCTGGAGTGGCTGCTCCTTGCCAGAGGGAAGGGTGGGATGGGATATTAAAGAAAAATATTCCTTGGGAGGGTGGGGAGACCCTGGCACAGGGTGCCCAGAGCAGCTGTGGCTGCCCCTGGATCCCTGGAAGTGTCCAGGACAGGGCTTGGAGAGCTTGGGATGGTGGGAGATGTCCCTCAAGGTGTGTCCTGTGCCTTTCCCATGCAGGGAGTGGATCTCCAGAAGCTGATGGACACAGGCACCTTCATCTGCAATGCCCTGAACAGAAAAACCAATTCCAAGGTGTCTCAGGCCTCCTGCAGACTGTGACACTGAGTGGAATTTCTCCTTGGATCAAGAAGAAACCGAGGCTCCAGCACTATCTGGGATTCCTCTCTGATCTCCTGAGCTCAGCATTTGAGAGGCAGCTCAAAATCCACCAGAATTAGGAAGAAATGAGAGAATATTTTATTCCACTGTATTATATTGGACCTCAAGGATGTCCCCATGTGCCTTAGAGAAGGGAGGATGTGGAGGGGCTGAGGAAAGCTCTGAGCAGAGCAGCCCCAAACCCTGCAGAGCCAAGGACAACCCACGGCTTCTGCAGTTCCAGCTCTGCTCCAGGCCAGGCTTGGCCCTTCCTCCCTTCCCTGCCAGCACAGCCCTCCAAAGGCTGAGCCCAAAGGGACTGTGCTACTGCTCTGTGTATCTGTTGTAAGATACTCCAGGAGTAATAAACACATTATTTAATAGTCTCAACTATTAAAAATTTGATTCAGCTGCACCAGCTCAGGAGCTTTTGCTGCTGCTGTGGTTCCAAGTGCCTCTTCTGGATGGAAACTGCATCATCATGGGGTGATGAATTCCTTCCACCCCCAGAGAGCAGAGTGTGAAACCCTCCTGCTCCTCACGGTGCTTGGGAACCACCCCCAGCTCTTCTATTTACAATAATTTATTCAACTCTTTATTTGTGAGACTGGAGAGGAGCGTAGGGACTTTGTCCTTTCAGGGGCAGGGTCGAGGCTGCACGTGCCTCCTTTCCACATAACTTCAATAAACTCTAACTGCTAATAAATGCCACAGAAATGAGGTGGAATTGGGCAATGATTTGGGGCAATAAATCAGGGTTTGGGGCAGTAATTC
>NC_031791.1:1357971-1369545 GCF_001522545.3 Parus major
TGACACGTTTCCATGGAGGAGCCGCTCGCGTGGCGCCGGGGGGCGGGGCCAAGAGCCGGCCTTAAAGGGGCCGCGCCCCTCGCGGGGCTGAGCGGGAGCGGCGGCAGCGGCGGGTGAGAGACCGGGGGGAGGCGGAGGGGAGAACGGGCAGGAACGGGCGGTGGGACGGGTGTGCCGCCCTCCCCTGCTTCCTTTGGCGGGGAGAGCCCAAACCCCCGGGGCTTGGGGTATCCCTGGGCCTCTGGAGTAATTCCGGTCCCCGGGGCACGCTCTGTCCCCCCGGGACCGCTCCGCTCCCTCCCGCTGCTGAAATCCGCCTTGTTTCGCCTTCCCCGCCCTCTCCCAGCTGGGGGCTGTGGTTTGGGGGGCTCCGGGAGGGAAGGAATTTCCCAGCTCGGCTCCTTCCCTCGGTGCTGCCCTTTGGGTGTCCCAAAGTCCGCGCTCCTGCGAGGAGCGGCGCCAGCACCGGGAACGGATGCTGGGGGAAAACAGGGAACGGCTGAAGGGCAGAGCTGATAACCCTGTAGAGACCACCTCAATTAATCAATAATTACTTAATTAATAGTGAGAACTCCTGCCCTGAGGGTGAAGCCAGGAGCTCGGCTGGGTTTAGCAGGAAGAGCCGGGGCTCGTGTCCGGGATGTGGCAGCTCCGTGTCCGGGAGGTGTGACCGGGCTGGCCGGGAGCGCCCCGCCCGTCCCTCGGGGCAGGGCTGGCGGCCGGGCTGCCGTGCCTGGGCCGGGCTGAGCCCCAGCTGAAGGGCCCGGGGTTTTTAGGGAACCATGGCAGAGGAGATCCTGGTGACGGGCGGCGCCGGCTACATCGGCAGCCACTGCGTGCTGGAGCTGCTGCAGGCGGGATTCGTCCCCGTGGTCATCGATAACTTCCACAACGCCATCCGAGGTGCGGGGAGCCCCATGCGGGGCCGGGCTGTGCCCGACTGCAGCCATCCCTCACTGCCCTCCATCCCCCAGGCTCCGAGGAGCTCCCCGAGAGCCTCCGGCGGGTGCAGGAGATCGCGCAGCGGCCCGTGCTCTTCCAGGAGCTCGACATCACGGACGAGGCCGCGCTCCAGGAGCTCTTCAGGAAGGTGAGAGCAGGAGCTGCAGTGCCCTGGGGTCCCTGGCAGGGGTGGGAGCCACGGGAGCGGGGAGGAAAGGCCGTGGAGCCCCCCGGGCTGGCTGAACGGAGCTCCCGGGGGAGTTGTGGCCGGTTCCTCCTGCCGTGGCACCGATGCCTTCCCCCTGCAGCATCGCTTCTCGGCCGTGATGCACTTTGCGGGGCTGAAGGCCGTGGGGGAGTCAGTGCAGAAGCCTCTGGAATATTACAGAGTGAACCTCACCGGGACCATCCGGCTGCTGGAGGTGAGAGGAGCCAGCAGTGATCCTGTGCTGTTCCCTCCGCTCTCCCCGTGCCCAGGCCCTGTTCTGTGCAGTGCTGGCACAGAGAGCACAGAGCTGGCTCCTTGCCCTCTCCCAGACCATGAAGGCCCACGGGGTGAGGAACATCGTGTTCAGCAGCTCCGCCACCGTCTACGGGGACCCCCAGTACCTCCCCCTGGACGAGAACCACCCGGTGGGGGGCTGCACCAACCCCTACGGCAAATCCAAGTTCTTCATCGAGGAGATGATCCGGGATCTCTGCAAAGCAGAGAGGGTGAGGAGCGGCCCCGAGGGGCTGCAGCCCAGGTGTGTCCCCACGGGGGTGACCGGGCAGCGCCGTCCGTGTGTCCCCAGGACTGGAACGCCGTCCTCCTGCGCTACTTCAACCCCATCGGCGCCCACGAGTCGGGGATGATCGGAGAGGATCCTCAGGGGATCCCCAACAACCTCATGCCCTACGTGGCTCAGGTAGCGCCCCCACAGCCCTTGGGGGGTCACGGGGAGGGGACAGAGGGTGATGGGGCTCCCATGGGGCTGTCCCTCTGTGCAGGTGGCAGTGGGACGCCGGGAATTCCTGAGCGTCTTTGGGAACGACTACAAGACGGACGATGGAACGGGTGCGTCACGGGATGGGTGGAATTTGGGATTTGCAAAGCCCTGGCTGCACCCTGGGCCCTGCCCTCAGCCTCTGTGTCCCCACAGGAGTCAGGGATTACATCCACGTCGTGGATCTGGCCAAGGGCCACATCGCTGCTCTCAAGAAGCTCAAGGAGAACTGTGGCTGCAAGGTACCAACCTCGGGGTGCAGCCAGGCCTGGGGAGGTGTAGGGGTCCCAAAGGGGGGGCCTGGCCCTTCTCCCCTTGATCCCTGTCCTTTCTCCTCCTCCCAGATCTACAACCTGGGCACGGGCACCGGCTACTCCGTGCTGCAGATGGTCCGGGCCATGGAGAAAGCCTCGGGGAGGGAGGTGAGGGCAGAGCTGCAGCATCACAGGCACAGGGGAGCTGCTCCAGACCCCCTGATCCCCCCTGGCACAGCTCCCTCAGCTCCTGGGGCTCAGCCCCTCTGGGAGCTCACGGTGCTGCTCTCCCTGCAGATCAAGTACCAGATCACGGCCCGGCGGGAGGGAGACGTGGCCTCCTGCTACGCTGACCCCGCGCTGGCCGAGCGGGAGCTGGGCTGGAAAGCCGCCTTTGGCCTGGACAAGATGTGTAAGGGCATCCCCTCCCTGGCACAGCGGGCACTGCGGCCCCTGTCCCCCCTCACCTCCCTTCTCCCTGTTCCAGGTGAGGACCTGTGGCGGTGGCAGCTGCAGAACCCCACGGGCTTCAGCAAGAACTGAGCTGTGGCTGAGGGCTGGCCGGGCCCTGGGCTGCTCTGATCCAGCACTGCCTCCTTCCCCGAGGGCTGTCACCATCCTGGGAGAGCAGTTCCAGCTCCCCCTCCTGCCTCTGGCACGGGGCAGGAAGGCTGGAGCATCCTCAGCCTCCCTCATCCTCATCCCCCAGGTCTTTGCATCTCACAGAGCAGAACCACAACAAACAGAGAACACAGCCAGGCCCGGTTTGGCACCCCAGGCATGGGAATGGCCAGGGGCTGCAGCCAGGGACACCTGAGTCCTGCTGAGCCCAAACTGCAGCACAGCCCCTGTTCCCTCCTGCTCGTGGGCTCAGGGGGAGCCCGAGGCACCTCTGCCCCTGCCCCGGCACAGAGAGGGACCAGGAGCCTCCCACAGGGACCAGTCACATTCCAAGGCCACCACAGCTCATCTCCCCAGCCCAGGGCTTCTTCCACCCCCCATCCCAGCATGGTTTTGGGGACCAAATCTCATCTCCCTCGTCTCCTGCTGAGCCAGAGAAGCCCCAGCTCAGCCTGGCCTGGCTGCCCACAGCCCCCCCTCGGTGCCTGGGGCAGGCACTCCCCAAACCCCAGGAGCTGGCTCTGCCCCCCTGTCCCACACTGCTCCTGTTTATTCCTGGCAGCTCCCAGGGCTGTGCTGGGCAGGGATGACGCAGTTGGCCCCGTCTGCTGTCGGCTGGATGAATAACTTATGCTCCTAAATTATGAATTGAGCTTTTGATTTGTTTTTAAAATAAACTTTCCTACTTTCTAAGTGGCAGCTTTGTTCTGCTTCCCTTCAGCCAGAGCTGCTGCCCCTAAAAATGGCACCCTAGGGCCTTGTGCCAACCCCACTCCCCCCCAGATCTCTCCTGCCTGGCCAGGGATGACGCCAGCTCCAGGATAGGTTGAGGATTTATTTCACCTTAATTCTCTGTGGAATGCACACACACACACACACAAAAAAAAAACAAACCCCAAACATGTACAAGGAAGACAAGAGAGAGAAGAAAAACAAACTAACTAAAAAAAAAACCCAAAGCTGTATTGAGGAATGGAGAGAAGCCGCTCTCCCTCCCGGGTTCCCGGCACTGCTCGGGCAGGGAGTGAGCAGGAATGCTCTGCAGAGGGGCCCACGGGGCCCCCAGGGATGGTCCCAGGCCCCCCCACCACACACGGTTCCAGTTCACAGTCAAACAGGTCAGTCTGTCCATCACCAGCCCTTGGTACCCCCAGGGAGCTGCCACCCCACCTGTGACAGCTCCTGGTGACCCCCAAGAGCTGCCATCCCACCTGTGACAGCTCTTGGTGACCCCAAAGAGCTGCCATCCCACCTGTGACAGCCCTTGGTACCCCCAGGGAGCTGCCATCCCACCTGTGACAGCTCTTGGTGACCCCAGGGAGCTGCCACCTCACCTGTGACAGCTCCTGGTGATCCCCAAAGAGCTGCCATCCCACCCCAAAGAGCTGCCATCACACCCCTGCCAGCTCCTGGTGACCCCAGGGAGCTGCCATCCCACCCCTGCCAGCTCTTGGTGACCCCAGGGTGCTGCCATCCCACCCCTGTGACAGCTCCTGGTGATCCCCAAGAGCTGCCATCCCACCTATGACAGCTCTTGGTGACCCCAGGGAGCTGCCACCCCACCTGTGACAGCTCTTGGTGACCCCAGGGTGCTGCCATCCCACCCCTGTGACCCTCTCATGCCCCCCAGCCAAGTGTGGGGGGCAGGGGCACAGCAGCATTAAAACACAGCATAGAAGAGTCAGCAGGGCAGAGCCCAGGGCAGAGCCCAGGGCAGAGCCCAGAGCAGAGCCCAGAGCAGAGCCCAGAGCAGAGCAGCACCCAGGGCAGGGCAGAGGTTGGGCTGCCCCTGGTGCCAGCTCTGCCGCTCTCAGACTTGCTGCAAGGGGCAAGAACTCCAAGGCCAAGCCAAGAGGCCAGCCCAGGGTGGGCCCCACTCTCCAGAGGGCGGTTATTGCTTTGCACAGCCCGGGCAGGAAGGGCAGGGCTGGAGCAGAACTGCTGGGGCTGAGCCCCCCAGGGCAGCCCTCACCTCACTGGCCCCAGGCAGGGGGAGCAGGGCCAGCCCTGGGGCCAGGGGAATGTGGGGGTGTTTTAAAAGCCATGAGCAGCCCCCAGCAGGGGCTCAGCCCGGGGGAAGAGGGGGTGAGGGCAGAGCTGCTCCACAGCCACTGCCCTGGGCCCTATGGGAAGGGAGGGTCAGCCAGGAGCCCCCCAGGAGGAGACATTCGGGGTCCCAGCATGATGCCAGCACTGGGGAGGGGACACAGGTGAGGGGTGATTGTACATGGGGAGCAGGGAGGTCCCAGGAGCACAGAGGATGGGGCACAGCAGCACCCGGGGCTCAGGTGCCGGTCAGATGATGGCTGGGAGCAAAGCTGCTCCTTCCAGCTGCACCAGGAGCCAAACCCGGGGTCCAGGGACCCCCCTCACCTCCCCCTCCCCGAGCCAGCCCGAGTCCAAAGGGAAGGACAAGTAGCAGCAAGAGAAGACATTAAAGATGGGGCCGGTGGCTCTGTGAGTGTAAACGAAGCTTGGGGGCTCCGAGGGTGCAGAGCTGGGCTGGGAGGGGGGAGATGCCTCTGGGACCCCCGCGGGGCAGAGGAGGAGATGGAGATTGTAAAAGCAAGAAGAGGAGGAGGAGCAGGAGGAGGGAGGTGATTATCTCAGGAGGGCAGAGCTGCCCCAGGCCGATGGCTGAGGGGAGGAGTGTGCGTGTGTGACAGGCGGGGCCGTGCGGGAGGTGCGGGAGCTGCACTGACCCTCCCCGCCGGCCCCGGGCAGCCTTTGGCGGTGCCAGCCCAGGGCAGAGCCTGCCCCGGAGCCTGGAGGCGTCCGCAGGGGAGTCCCGGGTTCCTGAGCTCTGACTGAAAACCCGCGAGTCGCCTGAGCGGAGGCCGAGAGCGGCCACCAAGGGCAGAGCTCCGAGCCCCAGGGGTGCCCCAGCGCCGCCCCGCTCCTCCCACCGCAGCCGGGCACATCCCGCCCCTACTACTGGTACAAAAACCCCAAACCCAACAGGAAAACCTCACCCGCACCGTGCCAGCCCCGCGGGGGTCCGAGGGGACGGTGACACCCCCTCGGGAAGCGCTCGGAGCCAGAGCAGGAGAGAAAAGGCCAGACTCGCCTTAGGCGGCTCCGGGAGCAGCGGGGCAGCCCCGGCCGGAGGGGACGCGGTGCGGGGGCGGCGGGAGGTGCGCTGGGGGGGTCCATGGCTTCCGTTCGCAGCGGGCGGGTCACAGGGACACACGGGCGGCCGGGACCTCGGCACCCTCCCCTGCGACAGTCCCCAGGGGCTCCGCTCAGATCCGGGGCAGCAGCTTCTCGATGAATTCCTTCACCGCCATCATCTCCTGCCGGCAGCGCACAGCCCGTCACTCCAGGGCTCCCCAAAGGCCGGGCTGAGCCCCGGGAATGGGGCACGAGGCTCTGCAGCCTCCCGGAGCAAGTCGGGAACAAATCTCGTGTGTTCCCCACCCTGCCTGATCTACAGTGCTGGGGTCGATCCCAAAGGGAAGGGACCCACCAGGATCATCCTGCACAGACCCCCCCAGTGATCCCAGCCTGGGCATCCCTGGAGCGCTGTCCCAACCCTCCCGGAGCTCTGGCAGCTTCGGGGCCGTGCCCATTCCCTGGGGAACCTGGGCAGTGCCAGCACCCTCCGGGGGAAGAACCTTCCCCTAAAATCCACCCCAACCCTCCCCTGTCCCAGCTGCAGGCCACTGCCATGGGTCCCATCACTGATCATCCCTCCCTCCACAGCCAGCACTGACCTGAGGACAGGAACTGTGCATCACTCCGGGGTAGGTTTTGAACTGCACCTTGGTGGGGGTGACGACAGACTTGAGCTTCTCGGCAGTGAGGGCCCCGAAGCGCACGGGGATCATGGGATCCATCTCCCCGTGGCACTGCAGGATGGCGATGTCCTTGTTCACGCCGTTGTTCGCCGCCTGCCACGAGGAGGGGATGCTCAGGTGAGTGGGAAACCAGCGGGGCAGGTGCTTTGTGCCCCCAACACGTGAGCCAGCAGCTCATGAGGGGAGAAATGCAGAGCTGCAGGGGGAGAAGCCGGGGGTCCCTGCAGTGGGGTACCTGTGGGAAGGCCCTGTGGAGCGGGAGCCAGCAGCTGAGCGCCACAATCCCGGCCAGCTGGTGCTGGCAGGTGAGAGCCGTGTACAGCGACAAGGCACCGCCCTGCAGGGAGGAATCAGTGCCATGGGGAATGCAGGGCCACCCCCAGCTCACCTGGGACAGGTGGAGCAGGAATTGGGGTCCTGGTGCTCACCTGTGAGAAGCCCCCCAGGATGATGCGGTTGGGGGGGATCCCGTTCTTCATCTCGTGCTCGATGATTGCTTTAACTGGAAGGAGATGGGAGGGTCAGTGGAAGGACAGAGGGGCTGAAAAGCATCACCCAGCACCTCAGGGTGCACATCAGGGACAGGAAGGTGCCACAGATCCCGGAGGAAATGTTTGCTGGGATCACAGGACAGCGGAAACGAAGGAGAGGTGGAAGGAAGGCTCCAGTCACAGGGAGGGAGAGGCACACAGTGCTCTCCACTACCCCCTCCCCAGAGCTCCTTACTGTTTTCTGCAGCTTTCTTGATCCCAGCTTCATCCTCAGGTGCATCTGGAGTCAATCCCATCAGGTCAAACCTGGGAGAAGCAGCAGGATCAGCCAAAACCTCTCCCAGCACCCTGAGTGTGGGGAGGCAGGAGCTGGGTGTGCTCTGCCCTTCCCTGGCCCTCACAGGGCAGTGGATTTTGTCTCCCTATCCCTCTCACTCCCCAGAGGGTCCCACCCAGCCCTGTCCCCCAGAGCACTGACCAGGAGGGCATGACCATCTTCATGTTGAGGGTGACCGGGATCCGGGGCCTGTGGAGGGACATTTTGGGTGGTTTAGCTGAAGTCTGAGGGGAGCAGCAAGACTGACACTTCTGCCCTTCCTGCTGGGGATGCACAGGGAGCTCCAGCACCTTCGTCTTTCCCCACAGCCACCAGGGATAAACACGACAGGAGGGGAAAGCAAAGAGCCTCTGGTTCTGCTCTGTGGGAACAGCTCTGCCTGCAGCAGGAACTGAGCAGGGCAGCAGAGCCAGCCTGGCTGGGCAGCCCTGCTGGGCTCAGGCCACCACCTGCCTCCCCCAGGAGCCTTGGCAGCCCCAGGAGCCCCCCAGGGCAGCACTTACGCGTGAGGGCAGATGTACTTCACGTAGGGGAGGCGGATGGAGGAGAGAGCATCGGCCCAGCTGTGCCTGGGGAGGGACAGGAGAGACGAGTCCAAGGCTTGTCTGAGCCATTTTCCCAAGGCTGCTGCCCCCCAACCCCTCCCCTGAGCTTATTTTATCCACCCCATCAGCCTAAGCCCCCCCAGCACCGATCCCATCTGAGAGGAGCACACAAAGCCCTGGAGGCTCTGGATTCTGGATTGCCACCAGGGAGGTGGGAATCTCCTGGACAGGGAGGAGCCCTTTGTCACCACCATGGGACCTCTGAGGTGGCCTCGTGCAGGCCCAGCCCAGCTGCCAGCCCTGCCAAGGCCTGGAAAAGCCGCAGTGCTTATCAGCAATCCCTGAAGGCAGCACAAAATCCACCCGCGGGGGGTGGGGGGCTGCCAGGCTGCCGGCATCATAAATATTCAAGAGCAGACAGCTGCTGGCAGCAATTCCCTGCCATTCCATGAGAGGCTGGTGCAGGAATGGCTGCAGACCCCAGCCCAAAGCCCCACACAGATCCCAGAGAAGCCCCCAGGGAAAACAGCAGCAAAAAGCCAGGATCTGTGTTTGGCAAACCACACATCCCAGCCGGAGCCAGCTCCAGGGACACTCACCCCGTGTCTCCAAGGCCATGGAGGAAAATGACCTGTTAAACAGAAAGGGAAGGGAATTAGCTGGTGTGTGAGAGCCGTGCCCAGGGAGGGAGCAGGGCAGGGCTGGGCTGGGCTGGCAGGGAGGTGGCAAATGGACACTTAGTCACCAGCTCCAAGAGGCTCAAATTAGCTCGGAGCACGGCGGATGGGTGGGTCAGGGCTGTGGTGTCATCCTGCCACAGGCAGGTCCCAACTCCTCTGCACAGCAGAGGGACAAGGAGTGACAGATCATCCCACCAGGAATGGCACCAGAGCAGAGGCCCAGCCTGAATCCCAGAATGGATCTTAAAGCCCATCCAGGGCCACCCCTGGCACGGGCAGGGACACCTTCCACTGCCCCGGGCTGCTCTACGCCCTGTCCAGCCTGGCCTTGGACACTTCCAGTGATGAGGCAGCCACAGCTGCTCTGGGCACCCTGGGCCAGGGCCTCACCCCCCTCCTAGGGAGGAATTCCTTCCCTGTATCACCATGAACCCACAAATCCACCTCCACAGGCTTTTCATCTCCAGCTCCAGCAACCCCTAAGCCTTGGGGAGCAGAGGGAAGGCAGCCTGCAGACCCCAGGGAAGGACTGGAGTGGTGGGGGGGGTTGTCCTTGGGGAGATCTGCTTTTAAAAGCTTAAACATCCCAATCAGCCCCAACTCCCACTGCCTTGAGAAGCTGAGCTCTCACCCTGGAGCAAACAGCCCAGCCCAAGGACAGCCACAGAGCCCTTGCTGGCCCTGCCTCCCCCGTTCTGGAGCCCTTGGAAGCAGCTCCCTGTTTTTTGGGAGCAGCAGGGGAGGGAGGGAGGGAGGGAGGGAGGGAGCAGCCCTTACCGCGGCGGTCTCCCGCTCTGCCCCTGACACGGTGACAGCGTCGGCGAGGAGGGGGACAGACATGTTGTTACCACACATACACCGAGAGGGATCGACACTGGCACCTGTGGGACACAGAGGTGAGGCAGGAAGACAAACCTCTCACCCCTCCCCTGCAGCAGCTCCTTCATCCAGAGGAATGGGGGAAAACTAAAGAGAAGGTGAAGGCTTTGATGTTGAAGCCCCTGGGACACCCCACAGCGTGGCCTGGCAGTGCTGAAAGAGTCCAGGAGCAGCCAACGCTCCCTGCGTGGGGTGCTGGAAGTGTTAAAATTAGCCTGGAAATTACACCTCAGAGCCAGAGTTATTCCTGTGGCTGCACCGGCGTGGGCAGAGGGCGGCCGGGCAGCGCAGCCTCAGCATCCCTTCATTCCTGCACCCCCTCATTCCTTCCCGGAGCTGTCCAGGAGCCTGACCCACATCTGCTCCGACCAGGAAGCAGGAAACCCTTGGCATGCGGCAGCACAGGCTCTGCTGCACCAGTAAAAGTCCAGCCCTGTGTTATTTGGGCTGTTTAGGATGAAGCAGAGCACTTGGAGCTGGTCTGAGCCCCCCCAGTGATGGATGGCACCCTTGTGCCTCCCCAGGACAGCAGGCAGGGTCACCACCGCTGTCCTGTCACCTCCCAGATCCCACAGAGCTGGCAGCACCCACAGCCTTCAGCCACAACAGTCCACGGTGTTTGATCCCACTACATCACAAATCACAGCTCCAGCTCCCCACAAGGCTGCCCTGACCCCACTGACCCACCAGCACTAATTAGATCAGAGCTTGTTTATGGCACTGCCATTATCCCCTTGGGACCGGGTTCGGCTTCTGGAGCACGATCACAGAATATCCCGAGCTGGAAGGGATGAAGGATCATCCAGTCCAGTCCCTGGCCCTGACACCCAATAATCCCAGCCTGTGCATCCCTGGCAGCGCTGTCCAAACACTCCTGGAGCTCTGGCGGCCTCGGGGCCGTGCCTGGGGAGCCTGAGCAGTGCCCAGCACGCTCTGGAAGAAAAACCTTTTCCCTCATATCCAACCCAAACCTCCCCCGGCACAGCTCCAGCTGCTCCCAAAGTCCTGCCCCTGTCAGAGATCAGAGCTGCCCCTCGGGAGGCCTTTCCTCATCCTCCTCACTCTGCTCCAGCTTCACCTCCCACAGCAGCACCATCCCCGGCTCAGGGCAACACGGGATCACCCCAAACCCTGCCAAAAGCCCGGAGTGCCAGCAGCCAGCCTTACCCAGGAGAAACAGCCTGCTCCTTCTCCCAGCCCGGCCAAGACCTGCCCGACTCGTTCCACCGACTGCTCATCAGCAGCTTCCCCACTCAAATAAAAACACCGGGAACAAGCAGCTCCCCGGATCTGACACAGACACACGGCCCACGTGCTCGTGTGTACTCCAGGGGCAAAACAAGCGGCCAGGAGAGACCGCACCTGCCAAAAACCCTGGCAGGGAGAGAGAGAGAGAGAGCCAGAAATAACAGCATCTTCCCCTGGCAGCTGATGGGATGCGCTCCTTGCTGGGGAGGCTCCAGGGAAAGGAGGGCTTGGGATGCTCAGGGCTGCCCCAAACAGCCTGCTGGGAATTGCTCGGGATGTTCCTGGAGGGAACACAATGGGAACCCCGAGGATTAACACCCCTCGTGTGTGTCCGGGTGGGTGTAAAGGCGCAAACACAGAAGCAGGAGGTGAATTTGGGTCCGATTTGGAGGTGCCGCACCCCAAGGCGACCCCACCGGTGACACCGGCCCGCTGAGGGGGGGACGCGTTCATCAGTCATTAATTAGCATTAATTACCGTGCCTCAGCCTCTCCTCGAGCCCGCAGCCCCGCGGGGAGCGGAATCCAGCGGGGGGATGGAGAAATCCCGCCTGGAAGCGGATGGAGGCGGGATCCCCGCGGCCGGGAGCGCCGCTTTTCCGCCAAAACCGGGGCTTTCAGAGGGGGGTCCCCTCAGGCTGCGAGTCCTGAGGGCTCGTAGGGACCCCCCGCGGGCGGGAAGAGCCGGCCCCGCTACCGCACCGGGAATCGCCGAGCCAGACCTGCGGCCCTCCGGCCCCTCTCCCCGTTAATCCCCCGTTAAACCCCGGGAAGGGCCCCGCCGCCCCCCCGCCA
>NC_031791.1:1369692-1375742 GCF_001522545.3 Parus major
CGCTCCTCGCGGCTCCCCCGACGCGCTCCCACAGGAACTTCCGGCGGCGCGGCGGAAGTGACGCAGCGCGGCGCCGGGAGCGCCGGGCCGGCCATGGTGGAAACGGGCACCGGATCGCGCTCGGAACCCGCGGCGGGGGCGGCCCCGACCCCGAGCAGACCCGCAGGGCGTTATCGGCCACAGGCCCCGGCCTTCCCGCAGCGCGCTGCCCCCGGTGGCTGACGGGTTCTGGGGACGCCGCCGCCCTCCCCGCCTCAGCGCCGGTGCCACCCGCGACTCAGGGACAGCGCACAGCTCTGCACCGCAGCGTGTTTATTGTCAGTCACAGCCGGCACCGGCACCGGCCCCGCACACGGCCCCGCCGCCCTCGGGGCCGCCTCACACCGCGCCGCCGTCTGTCCCACAAACCGGAGCTGCTCCGGCGCCTCGGGAAGCCGTTCCTGCCCCGGGCAGGCTCCCGGCAGCCCCGTCAGGAGATGAAGTGAGTCTGCGGCGTGATTTGTTCCAGCTTGTGGTCGGCCGGGTTCGCCGAGGCTTCGTAGTTGCAGATGGTGACCTCGTGGCGGTGAGCCTGGGTGGAGATGGAATGTTTGAAATGCAGGGAAAGCAGGATTCCAGCCTCGGCTTCCTCTCTGCTCTCACTCACCTCCGTCCACTCCCCTTTCAGGCCTATGTAAAAAATCTTGGTTGTCTCCGCCCCGAAGTTCTTTGGGAAGTGCATGGAGAGGTGGTAAACGTTGGAGAAACGGGCAATTCTGGAAGAAAACACAGCCTGAGACCGCAGCCGCTGCTCCACCAGCTCCCCAGGCTCCCACACCACCTGCAGCTCCCCCTGATCCCACTCAGACACCCAAAAATTCCTGGGGTGCCAACACAGCCAGCCCCAGGCTCTGGGAAGGCAAATCCTCCTCCTTTGAGGTGCTGCCCTGTGCTGACCCTTCCCAAAATCTGGAAGGATCAGAGCTCCTGTGCCAGGCAGGAGCAGCCCCCACGCCCCAGGGTCTGGCTCATACTTGGTGGGATATTCCAGCTCTCCCGAGGGGTCCCGGCTCAGGCTGAAGGTCTGCTCTGGTTCCTTGGCTGTGTCATCAAAGGACATGTGAGGAATGTTCCTGAAGCTGGCAGGACAAGAAGGAGACCCAGGGAGTTATTAACAACAGGTCAGCTAATTGGATTCTGTTCATTAGCACCGCCCAGGTTCTTCTCAACAAAAAAAAATGGATTCAGTTTGTCTTCTCACAATGCCACCAGTTCCCCCCACAGCACCCAGCCCCTCTGAGGAAGGGAAAGCTGCTTTTACTCACAGCCTCATCTCGGCCGGGTGTGTCCCATCATCCTCGCCCATCACAATGACTCCCTTCAGCTTCACGCTGCCTGTGAACCTGCCCAGACACACAGAGCAGGGTTTTCACCTCTGTCCTCTCCAAGTCAGCCCCAGTGCCTCGTTCCCAGGTGAGGAACAAGCCCTGCCAGCAGCCAGGACGGTGCCAGAGGCGCTCGGGGACAGAACTCACGGGATGTTGAAGAGCAGCTCCTCGTCATCATCACTTTCCACGAACTGGGGAGAGAGAAGAGCAGGTCAGGGCTGGCCTGGGGGTGGTGGGGGAGCACAGGGGACAGAGGGGGGAGTGTGGGGACAGCTGGAGGGATGACCCCAGTGGGGTTCAGGGGGCACTGCAGTACCTTGCTCACAGAAAATTTAGGATTGGAAGGGACCTCTGGAGGTCATCTAGTCCTGCCCAGCCCTGCCCAGGCAGGGTCACCTGGAGCAGGTGGGAGTGTGGGGTTTGGGATGTCCCCACAGGGGGAGATTCCCTGGGCAGCTGTTCCAGGGCTCTGCCACCCTCATGGACAAAAGTTCTTCCTCGTGTTGAGGTGGAACTCATGGTTTAGTTGATGTGCATTGCTCATTGTCCTGTCCCTGAACAGAGTCTGTCACTGTCCTCTGACACCCCTTGGAGATATTTTATGGATTGATGGGGTCCCCTCTCAGCCTTTCCCTTCTCCAGAATAACCAGGCCCAGCTCCCGCAGTCTCCTTTCATGAGGGCGATGCTCCAGACCCCAAACCACCTTTGCGGCCTCCACTGCAACCCCTCCAGCAGCTCCTTCTCCTGTCCTGAGAAGGCTAGGCCCGGACAGCGCCCTCCAGCCCTGCCCTGGATCCCGTCCCTGCCCTGCTGCCCCCGGTCCCGCCGCCGCCGCTCCCGGCCCCACCTGTGAGCGGTCCCCTCGCTCCTCCCAGGGCCGGAACACGGTGGCTCCGGAGCCCTCGCGGCGCTCGTTGAGGCACTGCAGGCGCTGCCGGTCGATGCGCAGGTACAGCCCCCAGGCCGCGCCGCGCTCCGCCGCCTCCTCCCCGCAGCAGCGGCACCGGCCGGGCCCGTGCCCGTGCGCCATGGCCGCGCCGGTACCGCCCAGCGCGCATGCGCGGCGGCGGGACACGCCCACACGGCGGCGGGACACGCCCACAGTGCCTCAGGGTTTGTCCCTGTGCCGCCTAAGCCACGCCCACAACACTCCCAGGACACGCCCATCTCCCTGGCGTCACCCCACGTAGTAATTAAACACGCCCATGTGGCCGTGGCCACGCCCACACTAAGCGGTGATAGGTCCGTTTTGCCGGAGCCACGCCCATGTGGGCGTGGCCTGACGCTGCACGTGCTGAGCCCGCGAACCGCCCGCTGCTGCCGGGGAGGGGTCTCGGTGGTCCTGGGGACGGTCCCGGTGGTCCCGGGGAGGGGTCCCGGTGGTCCCGGGGACGGTCCCGGTGGTCCCGGCCCCGCCCTGACCCCACCCGGGGAATGGAGAAGCTGCTGCTTTCCCACAAGGGCTCCGGGGTGTTATCCGTGGGGATTGTTCCAAGCAGCGCAGGAACGGGAGCAGCACCGCCGCCGGGATAGCGGAGTGGGATACCGGAGCATCACCCCCAAGGAGCCACGGAGTTTCCTAATGGTGTGTTTAACATTCGTTATCATCGTCAGGAAAGAACGAGCAGCCACAGTCCAGTGTTTGGCTTTTATTGAGACATGATTCTCCTCTTTTTCATATAACTTATCTAATTAAAATATTCATCTTAGTTACCACAAAAAAAGGGAACATAGAAAATTGTATATATATACACAGTTTGGGACCAAAATACAAATACGAGTCCAAGTCACTCCCCCTCCTCCTCCTCCCGTTATTCATCCTACAGGGATGGGGTGGGAAGGGGGAAGAGGCAGCTCTGCTCCATCCTTCAGAGTGTGGTGGAGCACAGAACAACTCTGCAAGTGTCACAGCCCGAGACTGGGAAGGAGCACTTTGATCCCAGACTTTACACAGTGTGTCCCTCAGGGGAATATCCCTGCTCTGCTCCCAGCTGAGGGCCGCTGCTCCCCTCTCCTCAGGCTGGATTTAGTGTCTGAGCAAAAGGAAAGGAAGGGTGAGGGGTTGGCATGGCCCCTGTGAGAGCAGAGTCACACCAGTGTCACCTCCCTGCAATGCCACCAACAA
Source organism: Parus major (assembly GCF_001522545.3). Taxonomy (NCBI): domain Eukaryota; kingdom Metazoa; phylum Chordata; class Aves; order Passeriformes; family Paridae; genus Parus; species Parus major. The sequence continues at coordinate 1,373,187 of NC_031791.1, forward strand.
AACACGGACACAGCTGGCAAAGCCTGGAGCAAAGCAGCTGCTGTGAGAGGGAAAGAGCATCTCCCCCAAACAGCAATGCTTGGGCCATAGCCACAGCTGAGTGTGGAGTTGTGATATCAAGAGTTGGCAGTTTTGCAGTGCCCAGAATCGTTCTCAGGCATCGCCCAGATCCTTTGCTCAAAGCTCCATCGTGTCTGAACACGATACCAGGCTCTGCTTCCCTCCCCTCTGCCCCTACCCCAAGTACAGAGAGAAATAAACAGTAGCACAACGGTCAGCAGAAGAGAATATATTGTTATCTAATTAAAAATACAGCAAAATTAAATACAGCAAAAACGCAGGAGAGTAAGGAAGGAGCCATTATTTTACAGCACAACACACACTGAAATGCTGCACAGTAACATTAAAGCATCTGGGACTGTAACAAACTTACAGCACATGAGAGTCTGAGAACATTATTCCAAGAATTTCAAACTAAAGAGAGAAAAGACCAAAAAAACAGGAGACAGGTGTTCAGAATGGTTTTAAAGAAAGACGTTTCTTTTAAAGGAGGAGGGAAAAAAAAGGAAGGAAACAAAAAAAACCCAAACAGACCAGAAGCAAAACAGGGATTTTTCTAGAGCCCTCCAGGGAGGACCCTTCACAGCAAAGTTTCCCCCGGTCAGTGCACACAGACAACTCCACCGGTTTGGGATTTGGCAGCCACAGAAAGCCAGCAGCAGAGCTTCTCAGGAGCTGCCATCAACAGCATCCACTACCAGCATCTTTTCCACCCAGACAGCAAAGGCCTAGGGCAGCAAATATGGCTTGGAACAGGAGAATTCCTCCCCTCTCTGACCCAGCTGGACCCCGGAGCCCTCCCAGAGAGGCCATGAGCCCTGGGGTCTCCACAGCCCCGTCCTCTGCTTGCACCACCCCTGGGGTTCCCTTTGGGGCAGACAAAACACAAGCAGAAACCTTCCCCCTGTCACACCCCACAAGCAGAAAGCTTCCCAACAGCACAGCACAGCTCCTGGATGTGTCCAGCTGCGGCCCCCACGAGCCCAGCTGCCATCCTCACATCCTCAGCAGGGCTCTGACCTCTCCTGGAGCTCCAGGGCACTCCCTGACACTCCCACCAGCCCCATCAAGCACCTTCTCCTTCCTGAGCTCCAGCTCCTCACACAGCAGGTCCCAGGGAGCCTTTTGAACTCCTGCTCTGAAGGACACACGTGTTACAACAGCCACATTCCGTTGCTCACCTCCCTCCAACCTCATTCAAGTGGTTTCAGGTTCAAAGACCAAAATCCTTGGATTTTTCCCAAGAGGGGACAGAGCAAAACGTACAGGGAAAAGACATGATTTAGGCATCAGCTTCCCAACTGGAAATAAATCCTTTGCAATTCCACACAGAAAACAAGACAAAAGCATTCCTTCTTCCCACTGAAAGAGGCAAACAATGCCTTCACTGGTATTTAAAAACTGTTTTCCATTGCAAAGTCCCCTATCTCTCTCCAGACAAAAAGTTAAAATCTGACTTGATGCACAGTAAAACTTCTTCCAAATCCCTGGCAGTTTTATTCCCAGTAGCCAGCAGAAGACAACAGCAGCAGAGGAAACGTCCCCAAAGGCTCTTTGCATCCCTGCAGGACCACAAAAGCACCTGTACAGGATCTACAGCAACAGCACAGAGAAGGTCAAGAGCTGAGATTTTATTGACACACACGAGCAGGGAGCAAAGCCTCAGGGCTGGATGCACTTGCCAAAGGACTGACAGGTGGATGGGCCACTGGTCCTACCTGTCCCAGAGTCCCCAGGTGAGACTTTGGGCCCAGCAGGCACCAGATGACAGGAAAAACTCCTGTGACACCCATGGATGGATTCCAGCTCGAGGCATCAAGGCTGACCCCAGGACTGGGTTGGGAGGGGAGCAACATAAATAATACATCAGGGGAGAGGGGCAAAATATTAATTAAAACAATTTTATAATTTATTAAGAGGTTAAATAGTAAATAAGTCTCTGGATCTTCCACTCTCAGCAGGTGCCAAGATTTCACATTTTCCTGTGTCGGGAGATTCTGTACACCCTTCTTTCGATGGATGACAAAGCCAGAAACAGAATTTTGGGGACAGGGGGTAAAAGAGGGGGGCTTGACACTGAGAAAGGGACCAGAATAAAAGATAAAATACTGTGCCGTCATCTTGTGCAGATCAAAGCTTCTCCCAGCAGCTGCAGCCTCCAAAGAGTTCAAAGATAAGGAAGGGCTGTTTGGGTACCTTCTCCCCTTTCAGTGCCACTCCTTCCCAAGAGAGAAAGGCCCAGCTCAGCACTGCAAACTTATCTCCGAGAGAACCTGTTTTTGAAAGCTTTGATAGTCTTTGCCATCATTGGTGCAATTTCTGCAAAAAAGAAAGAAAAAACAAAACACTGCTGAGTCAAACAAAAATGAAATGAATGAAAGCAAAAGTGATAGACAAAGAGCTGAGAGCAGTTGAAATCTACAGCTCTGGCAGACTTGAGTGTTTGAGCAGGGCCCATCAGAGTTTTCAGGTCACAGATCTGAGGAGAATCCACTG
>NC_031791.1:1376224-1379058 GCF_001522545.3 Parus major
AGATCTCAGGTTAAAGCCTCCCTGCTTCCTTCCCCAGAGAGCTGCACTCCAATTCCAAACAGACACAGGCAGCAGGAGGGCAAAGGCAGAGGTTCTGCCTCACTGGTACATTTAGGACAGGCTGCTGCAGTCAGCTCTGAGCAGGTAAATCAGATGTTTCCCTTTGCTGCTCCTCACACAACACGTTTGAACACACAGAGAGAGAGAGACCAACATCAACCCTCCTGCACAGCCTGGGATTCTCCCACAGCAGCTGTTTGTGAAGAAGCTCTAAGAGACCACAGGGATGTGCTGCAGGTTGTACTTACTCTTCACAGGGGGTTTCCTGGGGTCGTAGGAGGAGAAGGTGCTACCTGAAGATGGGACCGAGTGGGCACTGCTGGTGCTGGGCCCATCGTAGGACTGCTCGTCACTCGCCCGAGCGTGGCTTTTGCTGGATGTGTACAGGACTGGTTTAATTCTGGAACAGACACAGGACAGGTGTTTCCATAAAGGATTCACCGTGGTTTGACACAATTCCAGACACAAGACAGCTTTTTAACAGCAGCAGGGCTGCTACAATGTGAAACCAGCGCTTTCCAGCAGGAAACAGGCGATTACAGTTACAAATTTCTCTGCAAAAGGAGCTCCCAGACACACAGTGTCCCTTCCTGAGCTTCAGGGGACACCTGAGCAGCAAGAGGAACACTCACTTGGTCTTCTCTGGCAGAAGAGGGCCTCCAGTTCCGAACTTCTCTTGTCTCCTCCGTACGTCCCGAGGGGGCTTCGCTGCAGAGTTCACAAATGCCATCTTGGCCACTCTCCCTGCAAGAGGCCAGAAACATCACTTACACCCAGCTGGCTATAAATGAGGCTTCTCACTGCTTGTCCTACTGCTGACAGTTCATCCACCTCTCCCCAGCCAATCCATTCCAAAGAAACAGTGACAGTCTCCTTCCTAAGGTCTGAACCCATTGCAATAAGAAATGAGACTGATCATGAAATAAGAAATAATAAATAATATACAAGAAATGAGACTCAGCAGTTCTCATTATGTTCACCTAAAAACCCAGGAATGTTTCCCCCCACCCTGATTCTCTTCCATGCCAGCATGGAGAACCACGTGGAACAGGAACTCATCACTGCTGTAAAATACTGAGCTGCTTCAACACCATCATGGATGAAAGCGAGCCACCACTAAACCACAAAACAAAGGCGAGCACACAGAGCTAAGCAACACCTAAACTGGACTGGTTTTAAACCCAAATGCCCTCCCTAAGCCCCACCTTTGGGTTTGTTGGCGTGGGCAGAGCCGATGTTGCGTGCCAGCATGAGCAGGCGCTGCTCGCGTGCGTCGTGCAGCCGCAGGTACATCTCCCGCCACGACTCGAACTCCTCGGGCTTCTCGTTCTTGAAGTCCCGCAGGCAGTGGTTGTGCCACAGCTGATCTGTGTCCTCCACCAGCACCTGAAACAAACCCACACAGAGCTGGGATCCCTCCTGACTCCTCCTGTTCCCTTTCCCTTGGCACCAGCTCAGTGCCACTGGAATTCCAGCAGGGCCTGTGTGCAGCAAAGCCAGAACTCTAATCTCCAGGAACAAAAGCCACATCTTGCAATGAGAAAATCTCAATTTGCTATTCTGCTGTTGCAGCTGAGGACAGCCCTGCACACCACATCCCTTCTCCCAGGCCAAGGCACTCACATGGTTGCATTCCTCGATGCGATACAGCTGCTCCGGGGTGCACCTCTCCAACACCGGCTCCAGCACGGAGAAAGGGACACCACCCACTTCATAGATTGCTAGAGAGAAGCAAGAAGAACAGGGTATTAATTATCCTCTCCTTCCTTGCCAAAGAAAGGCCTTGACACCTTGAAACACAGTGAAAGAACTGCAGCGTTGCACAACACCAGACAGGATGAGGGGAGGAGAAAGGAACCTCAGGCACCAATATTTCCAAGTTAAGAAATATCTGTGCAAGCTCCATTTGCACAATTTCCAGTGCTTGACAGCATTCTGGGTGCTGATCCCTGCAGCACCTGGAATTCCAGTGGGATTTATCCCATATTTGTTGTTGGAGTCTGGAATACAGAGTGTGTGCCCTTGTTTCTGATACTTAGTTATAAGATCCAGAAAAACACTGAATTTCATATCATATGAAATTCATGAGCGTGTTTTCATGGTGATACATGAAAACAAATGTTGAAGTTAGAGGAAAAAACCTAAAAGTGTGTGTAGATTAGAAAGTTTTTTAAATCACTGGGTGAAAAAGTTAGTTTAGAGAACAGGAGACAGGATGGAGGATTTAGGGTGTTGTCCCTTGTCCCTTCTTTCTTCTTCATGTTCTTCTCCTGGAGGTTTTTGGGTGATAGTGAGTGGTTGGATAGAAAATGTCACAGTGCATCACAGAGGTGATGGGTCATTGGGTCATTAAGAAAAATAATATATGTGTCTATTGTTAATTGGGTAAAAATAGTTATAAAGATAAAAGAACTGTGTATTTCAGGGCCATTCTGTGCATCAGGCATGAAGTGAGCCACAAGGCCTTGTTTGTACCATCAGAAGAAAGAAATGTGCCAAATTGCAAAGATTAACCTTGTAACCAGCTTAAAGAGACCTGTTAAGTTTTGTGATCACCTGTTAATAAACACAAGAAACAAGATTCTAACGAGCTGGGGAGTTTTCTTCCAATAATAAGGACTGAGATAAGTGGGACTCCCCACGAGGGAGGATCCCAGAGGAATTCAGCCCAAAGGAGGCTGAGAGACTGGGGAAAAGTTATATCCACAGAGAATTCAACCCAAAGGAGGCTGAGAGAGTAAAGTTATATCCACAGAGAATTCAACCCAAAGGAG
>NC_031791.1:1379113-1388925 GCF_001522545.3 Parus major
TTATATCCACAGAGAATTCAACCCAAAGGAGACAAGGAGAGAGAAATTCCATTTGTAACAAGGGGGAACTGCTGGGGTCTGCACCAACAAGCTGCCAAAATTTCAGTGACCCTGAGACAAGGAAAAATACTTACAGTCAATGTTGTTACTGAGGACTCTGATACACTGCTGGTACAGGGACATCATCTTTGGGAGGTAGGCAGTTTTGGAGCCAGAGTACACCTGCATTTTGGAATTCAACCGCCGGCCTGTGAAACCCGCTTCGCTCTCCTCCACTGGTGAGGACACTGCTGTGGAGGGGGTAGAGAAAAGAAAGAGCCTGGCCTGATAAACAGCACAGGAGGCACAAATTGGAGTCACCCACAAGTGCCCCAAAGGGCAAAATCTTCTCCAAGACAATGCAGAGGAAGCTCAGGAAGGGCAAGGCCAAAGCCCAAACCCCAGAGAAGCGTCAGTGAAGGATTATTCTCATTTCTGATGGAGCATGTGGGAATCAGCTGCTTTTTTTTGTCTGAAACCTCTGTCCTTGGCAGACCCCAACAGAAAGACCCCAGCCAGCATCCACTCCTGCTCTGTCCCACAGTCTGGCTCATTCCAAACCCATTTCCTTGCCCAACATACCTTTCCTTTTTGTCTGGGAGCAGGTGATGGACTCAATTGAGGGAAGAGGACGATAATTGGCCTGGATGGGGGGCAGGGGGATGTCTGGTAACGTCGGAACCACATCTAAAATTATCTGGAAGGAGAGGATGGACATGGAATAAGACAGGAATAAATGTGACATCCCACCAGTGTACAAACAGCACTCAGCTCTGGGGTTTTTTTGCAGATTTGGAATAAACCACTCAGTGCTGCTCAGTTTGCACAAGGCAACAACCTCAGGGGGTGGCTGCCAATAGGAAGAAGCCAAAATTTGGGATCTGAATCATTCAGCACCTTCCAGAAAGAGCCATCCCTGGTTTTATCCTATTCAGGACAAGCAGAAGCATTTCCTTGATCTCAAACACTCATTTTCTCCTCTTCCTGCAAAAAAACTTTGCACTGATGGAGGAGAAAGGGAACCTCAGAAACTGAGGAAAACTGAAGACTTTGATATGGAGTTTTTTGAAGCACTTATTAGAATGAATGACAAAGCAGGATTTAAAATGCTGTTCAACCTTATAAAAACCACTTTGCCAAGAGCCAAGTGTTTAAAAGTTGAGTAAAAAGACGAAACAGTAATGATTTTTTTTTACATTTAGTCCCTATTTAGACACCAAACCCTGCCACCCATGTGACAAAGGATCTGTACAGAAATATTGCTCATTTTCCAGGCTTCACAAAAGAAGGTTTGTCTTCTGGAATGAGCTGCCTTGTACCACCAGTTCTCCCATTTCTGCACACTAAAAGAGGTCAATTTTAGAGAAGCACAAATACTTGAGAGGGGAGACATGAGAACCTCGTTAGCAGGAGATGCACTGCAAACTGAGCTGGATTCTAAGCTCACATCCACAGATCCTCTGCCTTCTCACCAAACCTTACCCTCTTTGGTTTAGGAGGCTCTGGGGGTTTCTTCTCTGCCTTTTTCTCACTTGTTCTTTTGTGGCTTGGACTTTTCTGACTGGAGCTCGAGCTGTTGGTGCTGGCTTTGGATCCGTTCTGTTTGCTGTGCCCTCGGTCTTTGTCCCCAGCTGACCCAGCCGAGGATTTGACCACTTTCTTTTTCTTTTTCTGGGGCTGGTCATAGCTGAGATATGACTCAAACGACATTGTAGGCTGTTCAAACTCATCCTCTGCTTCCCCCTCCCCAGAATTCGAGGAAAAACCCACAGATTTTTTCTCCACATCGGAGATTTTGCGCTTCCCCTCCGAAGACTTTAAGCTCCCAGAACCCCCCTTTTCCTTGATCCTATTGCCTGAGTCACTCTCAGCTTTCCGTTTCTCTGAGTTAGAGCTCTCCAGGCTCTGCTTGGACTTTTCCAATTTGCTCTTCTCAGAGTCCCGATGCTTTTGCTTCTTGACATGGTTGTCCAAAGGTTCCTCTGAGTGCAGCAACGAGTGCGACTTCTCCTTCCTGGAGGCGCCGCTTTCCCGATTCTTCTCCTTTTTGGTGCCCTCTGAAGTCCTCTGCTTCTCCTTGCCAGCTGCTGCCACGGGAGATTCTCTGAGCTGCTCTTTAAAAGAGCTTTTGTGCAACCTCTCTGGGCTGAAGGCAGAGGTCCTGTCATCCCCTCTGTCATCGAGTCGCTGCTTCTTGTGCGAGGATTTGTGCTCTTTGCTCCGACTCGCGTTCCCTTTGTCGCAGAAATCGCTGGAGCTGCGCTCCCGGCCTGCCCCGAGCTTATCCTGGAAGCTGTGGCCTTTACTGGCTTTCTGATGGAAGAGTGCTGGCTCTTCCTGCTCCTCAGAGGCGTAAGGGTCTGTGTCCACGTCCTGGGGGCTCTCACTGGGCTCGGGTGACACCGCTTGTCCACAGTCTGAGTACTCCTGGTCTGAGGAGAGCACCGGGGAGGATCTGCCCCAGCCCTTCCCTTGGTGGCTGCTATAGCCATAAGTCTCATGGGCTCTCTCAGGCCTAGGATGCCTTTTGGATTTCTTTTCCCTATGATCTGGGCTATAGGACTGGCTGCAGGATGGCTGGAAGGGTTCTGAGTAATCCTGGTCAGCCTCCTCATCCTCTCTTAGGGAGGATTCCTGATGCCTTTTGCTCGAGCTGCTCCTCTCGTAGTCACGCTCTTCAGAGTCCAGGTTATTTCTGAAGAGAGAAGAAACCAAAAAGATTTAGATTAATACTGCCCAACATGAATGAAAAGAGCCATTCCCTGGACTGGAACACCTCTAACAGAAGACCAAGGTTGTATTTGGTAGCTTTGTGGCAAAAATCCCACTAAATCTCTAAGGAACATCAACAATCAGGGATTTAAAATCTGCATTTCTAGTGCAAGAACTGACAAAGCACTTTTATTAGGACTAGAGACAGAACTTTCTCCTTGCCTACACACTCCTGGCTGTGTGATGCTGTGGGAAATGTCCCCCAGATCAACACATGGGAATATGACTCCTTTAAATTCCCATTAATAACTGGGCCTTTTATCACTCAAATCTATTTGATCTCTGCTGGATTCAACACAGCTTTGTTACTGACACATGCCTGCTAGCAATAACTTCCAGTTTCCATAGGATTCTGGCTCATAAAAGCATTCTTTCAAATTATTTGGGCCTAGAGCTTCCTGTCTTCAGAACATAAAATGGCAAGCAAGCAGATTGCATCTTTTGCTTTATTAAGGCATCTCCTGTTAATCTCTTCATCAAACTGCCAATTCTTGAAAGCTGGCCCCAACTTCCACATGAAACTGCAGCTGTCATCATCCCAACACTCCAGAGCCAGCAAAGGCAGGAAGTTTCTGCCAAAACAAGGCAAAACCCCCAGGCAGAGATTGCATATTGGTTTTACAAGTATTTCCAGAGCCTTGGCCAGAGAGGTTTGATATATCCACTGAGAAAAACCATTCCCAAAGCTCATCCATGGGGCTCACTCACCGCTCCACCTCCTGGGCCACCGGCACCAGCTTCTTCCACCTGGCCACAAGGTCCTTGGCAAAGTCTCCCACGAGCTCGTGTTTCCTCAGGCTGTTCACAGTCTTCCCAACTCCTGTCTCCTTCAGGAGAGAAGCATGAATCCATCTTAGCAAAACAGCAATTCTCACCCCTGCCAAACTCCCTAAAGAGTCAATGAGAAGAACACACTCCCTACTGCTGTGAGGAAGAAAGTTCCTTGATCTCACAGCAAAGATATCACTTTTATTATGTTTTCAGCTGCTTTGTATCACTCACTACATGTACACCAAAGAGTTAATTCTACCTTAGTCAAACACTAATTATTTGTATTAATAACCCAAGTCAGTATTTACCATGAGAGCTGGCAAGTTTGAAGACAGAAGCCATTAAAAACTGTAAGGATTAGCACTTCCTCATTTCCTGCTGATTTGTTATTGCTGGGATCTGCTCCAACTCTCACATCCCAGTCAGGTGTTAAAGCTTTTGGGAGAACCGAGCGTGACAAACTGTCCTCCGTGGCTTCCCACCTGCCCTGGCACGCTCCTTCCCCACGCCTGGCACTTCCAGAACCTTATCACAATCACACCCATGTCACTGGGCTGTAGCAGGTGGCCAGGGAAACACACCCTGTTCCAGGGAAAGCAGCACTGCCATGGAAAACAGCCCTCCCTGGGACTCCACAGACACCATGAAAAGCCCCAGAGATTTCACAGCTCTTACCACGAGAATGTCAACAGTGATGGGTAACTCTGACAGCCTCTTCAGACTCTTCAGCAGCTGTGGAGACAACAGGAGAAATGTTCAGAGTTGTCACACAGGACCACAGACTGGGGTTAGGGAGGAAGGAAATGCTGCACTGCCTGAGAGCTTGTTAGGAAGATCCAAGAGGCTGACAGCTGCTGTCTCGCTCCACAAAAAGCTCCTGGGAAGCTGGACACGAGGGCCAACTGCAAAATAATCTTGTCTCTGCCCACAAGAACCCACCTGAAAGCCTCATAGCACACTCAAATATTAATGTTTGCTTCACACAGGACTGCAGCTTAAATCTGGCTTAAAGCACTGGGAACAGAAACACACAGCAAGAGGAAGAAAGGACTTGGAAGCCTGTGACTCAAAAGGTGGTGGTGGAATTACCCCTTGGCAAGAGGGGTGGGAGCAAACCAAAATAAAAGAGGAAGATTTCTAGATGCTGCTAAAGAGCTAAGAGGTGTCTCCACTGCCCACAGGCTCTTTTCAATCAGCTGCTCAAACAGCACCTGATCCCTTCCAAATTCCCTCCCCCTTGCTCCACTCTTTCCCCTTCCCTTCACCAAACACCAGAGAAGGGTTTTTTCCATGGGACAGGGTGGAACAAGGAGCCCTCTCCACTGAGGAGCTGAAGGCAGCAAGAAACAGCCTCAAGCTGTGCCAGGGGAGGTTCAGGTTGGACACCAGGAGAAATTTCTGCAGGAAAGGGTGGCCAGGCATGGGAATGGACTGTCCAGGGAGGTGCTGAAGGATTGAGCAGACATGGGGCTGGTTGATGACGTGGGGATCAGTCACACACTGGACTTTATGATCTTTTCCAACCCTAATGACTGTGGGATTCTAAGTGAAGGGGATGTTCCTGTACCTCTGCCACCCAGGTGGTTTGGGACATGGCCTCACCACCATGTCTGCTGGCTCTGTAGCTCCACTACATGGTAGGACACATCTGACAGCACCATTGCCCCTCACATCATTTCCCAGAGCTCAGCTATAGCCACAGTCCAGCCTCATCAGCATTCCCATTATTATGGCCCCTATACAGCCCAGGCTGTGCTCAGCACTCCTATGCTATATGCCATACAAAGGGCTGCCCCTGATCCAGAAGATCTTCTCTTTCCAGCACTCTGCTCGTGCTCAAATCAGCACTGTCAGCCTAAGCTGGCACCCAGTCACCCCCAGGGCCACCGTGCAAGGGTCAGGAAGGTTTGCAGGTTTCCTTCTCTGAAGGGAAATGAGTTCCTTTAACCTCTTTGAGGAGCGCTCTTGCTCTCAGAGGGGAAGCACTCCTCGACACCCAGAGAAGGGTTGCTCTGACTTAAGCAAAACCACAACTTCTGTTCACTAGAAACCACTCCTTTGTATTTTTTTATATTTAGAACGTAATAACTGTGACAGAAGGTTTCGGTTTTCTTGGTTTAGAAGAGTGAAACACTGATACCAAGAGTGGCTGCTGTTGCCTTGCCAGCACAGCTGCTCAACAAGTGCACTGGCAACCAAAGCCATCAAACCAAAAGCAGCAGGGACAATCCTACTCTGCTGCCTCTCCCAGGACTGCCTGCCACGGGTCAGGGGTCAGGATCCCCCTGGGAAGGCCAAAATCCTTCTGGGATTGGTAATAAAGGAGTTTGGACTTGCCTGTGCAAAGGGGAAAGGAAGGGAAAGAAGGATGGAGTTTTGTACTAGATTGAAAAAGATAAAACCAGGACAATATTAAAGCAACAGCAGCTCTGTGAGCTAACTGAATTCCTAGAAAGGTTTTTTTCAGAGCTTACAAAATCCCACTATGAGAGTAAGAACCAAGGAGAACTTGTCCTGGTATCCCTAAATCCTCCCAAATATTTTCTAGCTACACCCCACTGGAGCATCTCCCACAGTTCTGTTTGCTCTTTAGTTATTTGTTGCCTTCAGGGCTGAATTCCAGGAAGAGAGGTGCTGTTCTCAATGGGAATGCTGTTCTCAGTGTGGCTGGAGAGCAGAGGACACACACATTTGATCCAGAACACGTCTCACGAGGAGCTGAGTTATTCCACAGTTGGTTCCTCCGTGGAACACAGGTCCATGAGATGCACCAAGTGAGACAACTTCGATGCAGTGGGGCTTAAAAACTCACGCTAAACTTTATTTCCTTTAGAAACAAGTTGATGGAGTTCATCCCACTGAGACTTAAAGGGTCATCAGGAAGAATTCTGGATGACAGGAGGAATTTCTTCAGGTGGTCAGACCTTGGAAGGAGGTGGTGAAGTCCCCATCCCTGGATATGTTCAAGAAATAACTCACTGCAGAGCTCAGTTGATAAGGTTTCAATCAAAGGTTGGTCTCGATCCTGGAGGTCTTTTCCAACCTGTAGCAATCCTGGGATTCTAAATCTGGCAGCTCATCCTGGAAATAACCAAATCCTGGAGGAAAGGGTGACCAGGTGGGAGGCAGGAAACACCAGGCTCGTGTCTTGTGAGACACACACGACAAAGCTCTTCTAAAACACCCCAGCACAGGGCAGGCCTTCAGGCAATCCCATAAAACCTTCCCTGAGTTCCAGCTCCAATCAAGTTCTGTTGAACATGGGTGGATTGTTTTCTTTCTTGAGAGCAGGCAGCCAGACTGACACTAAAAACACACAATAAATTCAAATTGCTCCAGCACAGCCCGGCTGCTTTGCCTCCGTGAAGATGCTCTTGCTCATGTTTTCCTTCTCCTCTTCCTTCCCATAGCCATGGAGCAGAGCTTGTACCTCCTCTGCTGGGAAAAAAGGACTCTTTCCAACCCATGACAGCACTGTCCAAGATTTCACTCACACTGTTCCGTGCCAGCAGCCCAATTTTCACCCAAAACCAGTAATAACAACACTTTACACCCTTCAGCAAGGCAGTGAGTTGTACACGACACTGGGCAAATATTATTCTTTCACATTCCTGATAAAATATTTTGAAAGGATCAGGCAAGAAAAGTGAAAATGGGCAGTACCCAGGGATTCCATGGATTTGTCCTGCTCACAGGATCAAATTCCTTCAATAAGAAGGTGCTCACAAGACCAATCAAGACGATGCAATGGCAACTAAATTCAGGCTTTAAACCACTAATGCTTCCGAGGATACGGCTGGAAAAGTATCAAAAATAAAGAATATAGGTCACAGGGCCTTTCTGCTGGGGAAGAAAAGAGGTTTTCAAGTCATTACCCTGCTTTACCTCCTCTGCTTGCCCTTGCAAAACCACCCAGGATCAACAGAGCAAGAAATGACTTGGCACCACGAGGTCACTGGAGAAAGAGTCGGGCTGTGCAAACACTGCCCCGGGACTGCAGTGCTCCAGAAACACACCAGCACTTCTTGCCCCGAGCTCACACAAGGGTCGGGGAACAGCAGCACTAATTCTCTGTGCATGCAGTGCTGAGACAACATTTGATGTCTTGCCCATGGTCTCGGCACCACGAAGCTCAGACTCCCTGGAACTGAGTCCTTGGCAGTCCCTCAGCTCCATTTGGGGCTCCAGCAGTTAAACCCTGCTCTGGTCCTGGCTGAGAGGGTGAGAAGAGTAACCAGATCCCATGGCAGCACCCCCAGCCAGGCTGGAGCTCCTACAGAGGCTCCCATTTCAAAGGGTCAGCACTCGAGCATCCTCTCCTGTTCCTGGGTGCTGGGAGATCTTGGGAAGCGAGTTCTGCAGGTGTTTGTTTCAGTGAAACAGCCCAGCACAGAGCAGCTGCACAGCCCTGCCTGCCTCCTCTTTCACCTGAATTACACAAAACGTGAATTGAACACGTGTCAATACTCTCAACAGATGCTCCCCCTTTGAACAGAGTAACAGCACGCCCCAATTCAACCATAATTCCAAATTTCACTAGAAAAAACAGCTCTGAACGCTGGTGCCCAGCAGGACAGCCACTGCCACCAGCCTCATGTCACCAAACACAGCGAGCCCGAGACAGCTCGGGGCAGCACAGCAGCCGCTCCACGGCAGCTGCTGCGGGCAGAACGTTTTGTCAGCGGGCAAATTCCCTGGTGGAGCGGGGCAAGAAGAGCCAAACGAGTCCCCCAAAGCCAGAGGGAAGGAGGCGACAGGAGGCAGCTCCGGAGCGGAGCCGTGTGTCCCCCCAGCCCCGCGGCGGTGCCTCCCTGCGTGGGCTCACCCTGCTCCGCCACACAACACGTCACCAGGGCAAGACTCTTCCGGCGACTTCTCCGCTGCCCGTCTGCCCAGCCCTGCCCAGGGGAACCCCGAAAGGGAGCCCTGCCTGCCGGTGTGGCGGCAGGACCGGCCGTGGAAGCCCTGCCGCCACCCCGAGCCCGCCGCGGGGGCACCCGAAAAAGGGACTCCCGCCCACCGCTGCCACGGGGGGACCCCACAAAGGACAGCCGCCCTCCGCCACGGGACCCCCAAGGCCTGCGAGCCGGGAACAAGCCCCGGGCAGCCCGCACGTCTCACCCCGCGGCCCCGGCCGGGCACGGAACTCCACGCAGGGGAAGCCCCGGCGGAGGGAGGCCCTGCCCCGCGCACTCCCGAGCCCCGTCCCCACCGCCGGCGCCCCGGCGGGCTGAGGCAGCCCCCATCACCTTCTTGGGCTCGGCGCTGCCCGCCAGCCGCGCCTGGAGCCGGCCCACAACTTCCAGCACCGACTCCGCCATTTTTACTGCTGGAGAGCCGGCGGCGGCGGAAGCGGCTTCAGCGGCCGCCGGGCCCACGGCGCTGCCCCGCCGCCGCCGCCATCTTGGCTGCGGGCAGGAAGCGGAAGCGGCGCAACGCGGCCTCGGCCATGGCGGGTGCGGGCAGAGGGCGGCGCCATCTTGAGTGCTGGCAGGGTCGTGTCAGCTCCGCCCTCAGGATGGGCTGTCACAGAACCCCAGAGGAGCTGCAGCTGGAAGGGACCTCTGGAGATGTCCTGTCCAACCTTCTGTCAAGATAGTGTCATCTGGAGTAGGTGACAACGCATCCAGGTGGGTTTGGGATGTCTCCACAGAGGGAGGCGCTACACCCTCACTGGGCATGTTACAGGGCGCTGTCGCCCTCATGGAAAGCTTTTCCTCATGTTGAGGTGGAACTCGTGGTTTAGTTGATGTGCATTGCTCATTGTCCTGTCCCTGAACAGAGTCTGTCACTGTCCTCTGACACCCCTTGGAGATATTTTATGGATTGATGGGATCCCCTCTCAACCTTCCCTTCTCCAGACTGACCAGGCCCAGCTCCCGCAATCTCTCTTCACCAGAGGGATGCCCCAGTCCTTTAGTGATCTCTGTTCTCTCTTTTAGACCCACTCCAGCAGCTCCTTGAGAAGCCCAGAACTGAACAGGTTTTTTTTTCCCGAGGCAATGTCACTCCAGACCTGTTCCTGTTGCCTCCCAATGGCTGCTTTTCTTTGGGATTGAGGATGTTCTTGCAGTGCTGTGTCTCAGCTGAGTCTGGACCTCAGTCCTGCCCATTCCAGGTCTCAGTGTGGATCTGAGTCCAGCCCTTTCCAGGTCTCAGTTTGGACCTCAGTCCAGCCCTTTCCAGGTCTCAGTTTGGACCTCAGTCCAGCCCTTTCCAGGTCTCAGTTT
>NC_031791.1:1388964-1391636 GCF_001522545.3 Parus major
TGGACCTCAGTCCTGCCCATTCCAAGTCTCAGTTTGGATCTGAGTCCTGCCCATTCCAGGTCTCAGTCTGGACCCAAGTCCAGCCCATTCCAGGTCTCAGTTTGGACCCGAGTCCAGCCCATTCCAGGTCTCAGTTTGGATCTGAGTCCAGCCCTTTCCAGGTCTCAGTGTGGATCTGAGTCCAGCCCTTTCCAGGTCTCAGTGTGGATCTGAGTCCAGCCCATTCCAGGTCTCAGTGTGGACCCAATTCCAGCCCATTCCAAGTCTCAGTGTGGATCTGAGTCCAGCCCTTTCCAGGTTTCAGTTTGGACCCAACTCCAGCCCTTTCCGTGTCCCTGTGACTTGGTGAGGGTGGCTGACCTCACACCACCCCAAAAGCCTGCTGTAAGTGTAGAAGTGATAAGAGCAGTCAGCTGGCTGGGAGAGGAGGGAGAAGGATGTCGTGTGGGGAAAGTTGAGGGTCTCTGTGCCTCAACCTGCAAATCCTGGCACTGGACAGAGCTTCCCCCTGGACAAACCTGTCTGAGAGCAAGGTAAGATCAGCCCCAGCCTGTGGGTGAGTCACAGAGAGCCAGGACACACCTGGCAGGATCAGCAGAGACTGTGTGGGGCCAGGAACTGCTGAATAATGGAAAATGGGAAAAAAAAAGCCTTTGTTGCTTTCTCAAACAGGGCTGGAGGAATTATTAGCAGCAGAAGAGTGCCTGGAGCTGCAGTGCCCAGGTAGTTTTCCAGGCTGGCTGGGAGCTGGCTGTGACTCAGAATCTGTTTGAACCCACCAGCAGGAAAAGGAGAGGGACTCTGGTTCAGTATTAAAGAAAATAAGCCTGACACAACTTTCTGAAGGCACTGTTACACTGATCTGCTGTTGGCTCAGTAGGCAGGGCTGAGATTAGCAGCACTGAAAGGATGTGAGGACAATGATTGTCTTTTAAGGGAAATTTAAACAGCCAGAATAAAAGCTTCCCTTGATGTCTTCCCTCCATTCTGTCTGGGCCCTTTGAAATCTCTTCAAATCACTCATGCTCCCTAGATTAAGCCAGCAGACAGGATTAATCTGTATAAAAAAATACCCCTTTCAGGTCACTGCAGTGACATTTCAATCAGGAGCAGCAATAATGTCCCATTTTAAATTAAGTGCAGGTAACAAAGGTTGCTGTGCCCTCCCACAGCCAGACTTTGGAATAAATCTAACATGTGCTGTGCTTTGAGTTTGGAGTCTGTTAAAGGTGCTCAGAGGGGACAGGCAGGATCCCAGGGACATCAATCCAAAACTTGTACTTGTGTGAAGTGTGCTGCAGTTGGAAGATCTGTTTTACCCCAGAACAATTTCCTTCTTGGCAGCAAGGAGGCTCTGGCAGTGCTGTGTCTTAGGGAGAGGTAAGTCTGAGGGATCTGGAGAGAAGACCTGGAAAAAAGATTGTATTTTCCTAGGAAATTCCAGTATTTAACCTGTATCTTCATTTCAGATCCAGCCAAAAAGCTGAAACTGCAGATTTTTCTGATGAGTCTGGATAAAACGCAACATCCAAGTGAAAGGGAAAATCCCAGTTCCTTCTCCCAGTCCTGAGCTGGTGTCAGAAACTGTTTCACATCCAAACTCGGGGAGAGAGCAGCATTTGGGTCCCAGTTTTGGGGCCTGCTCCAGGATGTGACACCGTGATAGATGAGCTCTCAGTGGTGTAAATTGGGGTAGCCCCATGAAACACCACAATTCCAGGGATGGCTCAAATGCCTGGGACTTTGCTCCTGAATCCCTGTGGCTTCTGAGTCATCTCTGCTCTCTCCTCTGAGCTTGGCTGTGCTGGCACTGCCACTTTCCCACTCCAGCCCAGCCTGGAATCCTCTTTCTTGACAGACTTTTACTCAACTTTTCCCAAACTTTTCCCTTCTCCATTTTTTTGCTGAAGTCTCCTAATTCCCCCCTTCCCTCCTGGTGCTAAATATGAGCTGATTCAGTTCCAAGAAACCTGATCTTTGTGTCCAAGTGCAATAAACAGCCCCAGACATGTGAGACAGAGCAGTAACAGCTATTTCTGGCCAGATTTGTTCCCTCATCTACTGGCTGCTCCCAGCTCCCTCGGAGGAGGTGAGGTCACTGCTGAGTTTCAGACTGCAGGTTCAAATGGGATTTGGGAATATTCAAAAGCTGTGCCTGACTCAGGTGAAACACACCCTGCTGTCACCCCAGGACCAGTGGGTGCTCCCAATTTGCCAGAGCAGCCACCCAAAATCCTCAGTCCTTTGTAATACAGCCAAGGTCCTGGCACTGGTTTTGTTGAGAATCCCCTCCTGCAGTCATGGCACTTTCTCACAGAGGTGTGCAGGGCTTGGGGAACAGTTCCCATCCCTCTCTAGACCTGACCCAGGTAATTTTGATTCAGTGGAAGTTTTCCCTTTCCTTTTCTGAACATCTTAAAGAGCAGAAAGGCACCTGTACCCCCATTGCAAGGCTCCTCACCCCTCCAAACTTCCCAGCGGCTCTGCCACCTGAGAGAGCACAGCCAACATCCTTGGCACATCTTGAGGCCAGCCCTTCCTCACCTGATCACTCAGGAACCATCATCCTCCTCCTGCTCTGAGGTTTCAGGGAGCCACTGGCAGGTCTGCTTTCTGTTTCTGGCCTGCAGTTTATCCACCTGTCCCAGGCTGGCCTGTGCTCCCTGCAGCAT
>NC_031791.1:1392195-1407832 GCF_001522545.3 Parus major
TGGGCACACAGGGAACCGGTGCCTTCTCATTCTGTCCCTGCTCCTCTTCCACCTGCCAAGACTCGGCAGAAGGGACAGTGACAGTGCTCTGGGACACCTCAGATGTCAGCGTTTCCAGGGCAGGAGCAATGCTGGGCTGTCCAGAGGGTGAGAGCAGCAGCAGTCACAGGTAGGATTTAGTGCTGTGCAGCACCTGTCTCCCTGCACTGCCTGTCCAGGTGTTTTCACACTCCTGGAGAAGGCAGAGGCACATCCAGAGCACGAGTCACCTCTTCTGAAGGCAGATGTGTCTGGGACCCCCCTTCTCCTCACTGCCCTGCCCTTCCTCCCCCAGGTACGACCCATGCTTCAACACCTGGCTGCACCTGGCCAGCGTGGAGCACAGGAGAAGTGCCTGTGACGGGCTCCTCTACACTGTGGGAGGGCACAACACCCAGTGCCCGCTGGCTTCTGAGTGCTACATCCCCACCAGCACCAGCTGGCACAGCAGGGCCACCCTGGAGACACCTCCACCGTCATCCAGGGCCAGCTGCGGCTACATCGGGCACACCCACTCCAGCTATGTGTGCTGCTGCGAGCCCGGCTGGGACAGCTGGAGGGAGTGACCCGTGCTGGGCACTGCCCAGGGCTGGCTCGGACAGCTGGAGGGAGTGACCCGTGCTGGGCACTGCCCAGGGCTGGCTGGGACAGCTGGAGGGAGTGACCCGTGCTGGGCACTGCCCAGGGCTGGCACAGACAGCTGGAGGGAGTGACCAGGGCTGGGCACTGCCCGGGGCTGGCACAGACAGCTGGAGGGAGTGACCCGTGCTGGGCACTGCCCAGGGCTGGCTGGGACAGCTGCAGGGAGTGACCAGGGCTGGCACAGACAGCTGGAGGGAGTGACCAGGGCTGAGCACTGCCCGGGGCTGGCTGGGACAGCTGGAGGGAGTGACCCGAGCTGGGCACTGCCCAGGGCTGGCTCGGACAGCTGGAGGGAGTGACCCGGGCTGGGCACTGCCTGGACAGCTGGAAGGATGCTGGAATGAGAGCAGGAAGAGGTATCAGAACTGTGTGCAGTGCTACAACCCCCACCTCAACGAGTGGGCTGAGGGTGAGGAACTCCCCGAGGCCATGGTGGGTGTCTCGTGCTGCACCATCACACTCCCACCATCCCTGGGCTCCAGGTCCAGCTCTGTGGCCTCGGCAGCAAGCAGCACGTAAAGAGCAGAGTTCCACCTGGCTTCTGCCAGCAGCAAGGGAAGGACACCCAGCTCGAGAGTGTGGGACAGGAGGCACGCTGATGTCTGGGGTCACTGCAAACTTTGGGAGCTAGGAAATTGTCCCCTGAGCTGCCTCCATCTCCATCTCGAAGCCTAAGCAGGGAATGCAGGCACAGAAGCAGGGCAGAAAGCTTTTCTCCCCAGCCTGCAGCACTGGATTGCAGCATGGATTGGGGAAAACAAAAAGGAGAGAATAAAGAATTCAGCCAAACTGTAACAGTGGAAAAGAAGGACCCTCGCTTCCATCAGCTTCCTACGAAACTCACAACACAAATTAGGGGTTAGAAAAATTTATTTACTTCTCTGGTAACAGGAAGCGCTCATTTACCAGGAAGGATGATGCCATCATACTGTGAAAGAAACACAAAGAAACAAAAAGAACCAAAGTGAGAAATCACCATCAGGCAAGATCAGGATGTGACCTGTGTAGGTCTAGGACAGTCTGTCCACACTTTCTATCAAAACCCCCCCCAAGAAACTATCAGCACTCCCCACCTCTGAGATTTCCAACCCAGCTCTCAGCAGCTCATGGACAGATAACCCCAAGAATTTGTTTTAATTGCAGATATCTCCATCCTCCAAGTGTGGCAGCTGAGCCTGGAGCTCTGTCAGACCAACAAATCCTAACCCTGCCTCCTCACTCACAATCCACAAACATGCAGCTCCTCCAAAAACTGAGAGTCATTTCCACAAGAGCTGGTAATTCCTCCCAGCTCTCCTGCCAAGAGCAGCTCTTTCAGTTCAGCACAAAAAAGCACAAACAGCACTCCTGCTCTAACATTTCTATTTAGTAGCAGCACCTCCTACTACTCTGGGACAGTAAAAATCTACGATTCAAGCCCTCATCAAGATCTGCCCCGTGATTTGCTCCAGCCTTTCCATGAGGAATTCTGCTGTTCCTTGCTAGGAAACTCCTGGGATACGAAAATAAAGATGTACCTTTTGCTGGAACCAGCGCATGGCTTCCTCCTTCCCAATCCTGTGCTTGGCCCCAATGTTGCCAGTCCTGCGTTTCTTGTCAGCAATGCTGAATCCCGGCCTGCCCAGCACCTGCAGGAGGAGGCAAACAGCACTGCTTCATCCTGGCACTGTTTTCTTAAACACTTTTCCAGAAGGGAAGCCTGGAATTTCCTCATCAGTGATGCCTTGCTGCTCTCTCCTTCCCCAAACCCAGCCCAATGATATCCCAGGAGCTGCTGTCAAAACAACAGGGTTTGTTCCTGAAGAGGCTTTGTGGGATTTGTCATAAATCAAGGATTTTATGGCAGCTCTGGGAATCTCAGATTAGAAAAATGTCAGCAAAATCCAAATCTTCCAGCACTTGGCAGCGAGTCCATGGGAGCCAGGGCTTGCTCCAGGCTCCTTCTGGAGCTTTCCCACAAGCCCAGAAAACAGGGAATACTCACCACATAGAAATCCAGGCCGTAGATCCCGATACTGGGATCATATTTAATGCCCAGATCGATGTGTTCCTGGATTCCAAAGCCAAAGTTCCCGGTGTCTGAGAAGTTGTTTTTTCTTAACTCGTATTCTCGCACCTGAAACGTTGGTTCTTGGTCACTATTTTGTTCCTGACTAGAAGCAGAATCAAATCTCCTACCCACTGCTACCAGACCCCAAACTTCTTCACAAGCTATTGAGTCCTTATCCCAAAAATTTTACTCCCCCAGCTTGGTCCTAAATTCCAGCAGCAAAGACAGAACACAAAACAAAATCAGCCGCTGCACCAATTAGTTCTTAAATAAGGATCAAACAACACTCAGATTAACAGTGTGAACGCTTCATCCCATGGGTCTGACCTGCACCTCGATCAGCTGCAACATTTCAGAGCACACCCCCCTTCAGTCAGAATGGGAAAGTTCCATTTTTCCACAAACCAAAGATCCAGCCCCAAATCCTCACCTTCAACCCCTTCTCCAGAATCTCCTCTGCTTTGGCCCCGCGAACCGTGCAATGAACAGCGATTTTCTCATTTCTCCTGATCCCAAAGGATCTCACCGTGTATCGGGCTGTAGGCAGCAATAGTTACACTTAGATCACAGCCAGAGAATTCCCACCCGGGGGATTCAAATCTTCCCAACACCCCATAAACTCAAGGGATTTAAAAAGAACCGAGGCAGCCCCACATTCCGTTTTAAGGGATGTTGGCAGAGCAGCAGTTTGAGTTTGGAGACATAACTCAAATGACACAAACATGCACGAATCCCTAAATAATGAACCCCCCAGTCTCCAGCAGCTCTCCCGACAGCGGCTCTGCCGAGGAGCCCTTTCCTGCGAACCGCGCTGCCACTGCATCCACGGCAAAGGAAGAAAAACAACCGAGAAAACCACCAGGGCTCCTCCGCAGTTCCTCACCTTTGGAGAAGACGGGGGTCTGCCCCGTGAGCTGCTCCAGCACTTTGGCGGCGCGGGTGAGCCGATCCCCGCTCTCCCCGACGCAGATGTTGAGGCAGAGTTTGCGGATCCGCAGCTCCCGCATCGGGTTCTCCTTCTCACCTTGGTCTTGCTGCGGAGAAACCACACCGGGGGTAACCGGGGATTCCCTGGGCAGGGCTCGCCGCTCGCCCCGGCAGCCCCAGGATGGTTCGTCAGGGCTCCGGAGAAAGGTTTCCGCAGCCGGACACCGCGCCCCGCTCCCCGCCGGGCCTCAGTCCCGGTGCCGCGGTCCCTTCCCGAGCACCGCCGCCATAGGGCGGGCCGCGGCCTGTTCCCACAGCCGCCCCCTCGGAGCGTCCCACCGGCTCCTCCGCGCCCATCCCACCCCCGTGCCTCTCCCGCCGGCCTTCCACGCTCCCGCCCGCACGGGCCGCGCCCCGGCGAGCGCGGATGGCGGCGGATGGAGACGGCCCGGCCCGGTCCCGGCCCACGGCTCCGGCACTCACCGCCATGATGGAGGCGGGGAAGAGGCGGGCAGCGCGCGGCCGCGGGGGGTTATGGGAGCGCGCGCAGCCGCGGCGCCCCCTGGCGGGCGGAGGGCGGGGTTGCCATGGCAACCGCGGCTCTGTCATGGCTCCCGCCGTTAATTAATGCTCATCACTGAAAACACAGTCAAATGCGCTAATAACGGGAAGTGTTAATACTAACCACAATGAACGGAGAGAGGAAAAAGCACCCCAAACATGTGATGCATTCAGGGGGGGAGCAGAATTTTCCAGCTTCCCTGGGAAAGGGGCGGCCCAAACTGACTTTGGACCACTTTGGAGTCCAAATTTCTCTTCAGTGGCCACATCCTGAGCAGCAAATGCCTTCAAGGAGGCTCACACTCGCTAAGGATGGCACCAGCTCAGGGTTTTCCCTGTTTATCCCCTTTCCCTGCCTCCCCAGAGCTGCCAGCCCAAGCTCTGTAATGCCATCAATTGTTTTTTTGCCCCAGTTGCTTCTAAGCAGGGATGAAGGATAAATGAATAATCAGCTTGTCTCATTAAGGAGAGAAAGAAGTGTCAGGAGTCTCAGCGCAGGGAGTGTGAAAAGCCTCTGGTTAAAAAGTAACACTGCTTCATTATGGATTTACTTCATCTAAGAAAAGCTTTGCTGGAAATAGCTGCAGGCTGGGCTGGCTTCCAGCAATCCCTGGATCCCATTTGGGATCTGTCCATGCTCCTTCCCATGGGCACAGGCTCAGGGCACTGCAGCCAGCAGCTCCAGACACGGAGAATCAGAGACTCCTGGAGTGGTTTGGGTTGGAAAGGACCTGAAATGCCACCCAGTGCCACCCCTGCCATGGCAGGGACACCTTCCACTGTCCCAGGTGCTCCCAGCCTGTCCAGCCTGGCCTTGGGCACTGCCAGGGATCCAGGGACAGCCACAGCTGCTCTGGGCACCCTGTGCCTGTTGCCCACCCTCCCAGGGAAGAATTGCCATCCTGTTGAGGAGACATTTCCTACCTTGACATTTCTCTGCTGAATTCAGGAAGCTTTTCCTGGCACAGAGCTTCCCACTCACCCGCTCCCTCAACCCTCTCCCCATCTCCAAATACATCCAGATGGGGTCCCATGTGGAGCTCTTCCTGCTTTGACTCATCCCTGTCCCCAAAATAGTCCAGAGCTCTGTTTTACCAGGTGCTACAACACATTTTCTCTGGGAGAGGGGGTGGGCTTGATGTCATTTCTGATTCAGTGCAAAGAAAGGAATCCATTGCTGAGAGCTGGTTTGTTTTTTATCCAGGGATGTGCTGTTGGTTTCTGGCCCCAGGTTACCTGGCTGATGAGGAGTCCAGCTGCAGTGGGAGCAATAATCCCTGCCACTATGCCAAAGGTATTCGTGATTCCCTGGGGAGGGAGAGAGCAAAATTTCCTGAACAAGGCTGGGAGGAAACTGTCACCAGGAGGGAGAAGAGTGGGTGCTTCCTGTCCCTTCCCTCGCTGCAGGAACGCTGCCTGAAGTGCTGAGACACGTTAGGATCATCCCTGCAAGAGTGGGGGGGAATTTTAAGCCTTTATTTCACCCCTTAGCTTCCAATACCAGCAGCTCCAGAAGAAAAGGGGAGAGCAGGAATTGCAGAGGCCTTGTGGGACTGGGAATGGGAAGGATGCAGAGCCAGGGAGGGCAGAGATGTGCAATATCCACGTGGTGGATACTGATGCCTGTCCCTGGCATGCTGGTTATTGTCAAAGTCAGTGTGAAAAGGACCACAATGACTGCGGGACCGCAGCCAAGGCATGGCACAGCCACCAGGAAGGTGCCTGGGAGCAGCTTCCCATGGGAGGAAATGAGAAGCACTTTACAACAGAGCACACAAGTGTTTTGGAAAGGCTGGGTGGCAGAAGAAGGCTTGTCCTTACTCGGTGCTGAGAAGAACTTCCTGAAGGCTGCTGTGCCAAGCACCCGCCTCTGCAGGAGGAAATCAGGCAGCAGCCCAGGCAGGATGTGCCCCAGCCCATTCCCAACGCGCGGCAGGGCAGAGAGGAAGCAGTGCCACGTGGACAACACTCAGGCCTCATGGATTTCCTGGCTGCGTGTCCCGGGGCGGGGAGCGGCCCGCAGGATCTGGGATTTCTGGATGGGATCGGGAACGGCGGGGCCCGAACCCCGGGCCAAGGGGAGTCCCAGGCCACGCCCCCTCCTCAGGCCACGCCCCCTCCTTTAAAGCCACGCCCCATTTGCGCCCCCTGATTGGCCCCGCCCAGGCCCCGCCCCTTTGTTGCCGCCGGCGGGTCATGTGACGAGCCAAGATGGCGGCGCTCACGGTGGCGGTGCCGGTGCTGGCGCTGCTGGGGCTGTATCTGGGCCCCGCGGCCGCCGTCACTCCCCTGGTGATCTGGCACGGCATGGGTGAGCCGGGACCCTCCGCCAACGACCGAGGGGGCGGCGGGGCTTGGCTGGGGACCGAGCAGGACCGAGGGACGCTCGCTAGCTCCCGGTGCCGTGGCAGCGGGGCTCGCGGTGTGTTTGTGGAGGCGAGGTGAGGGCCGCGGCCGTGGCGTGGTGGTGCATCCCCGTGTTCCCTCCCGCAGGAGACAGCTGCTGCAACCCGGTGAGCATGGGCTACATCCAAAAACTGGTGGAGAAAAAAATCCCGGGGATTTACGTCCTGTCGCTGAAGATTGGGAACAACATGATCCAGGTAAACCGGGTGGCGCTCGGCTCTGCGGGCAGGGGTGGGGCTGAACTTACTGCACTCCGTGCTTTTAACAGGATTCCACAAGGATTCCTGCTGTGCTTTCCCTGCTAATTTTCTCTCCTCAGTGAGGTAAACAGCTTTGACAGGTAGAGCCCGATAAAATCCAGCTAATACCTGCAGAAAAACACTGGGGGAAAACAAATCCCTGACCTAAATTGGATTAATATGCAAATCCACTCATTAGCACACTCAAACCACTGCAGGTAATACTGGGAGGAATGCTGTGCTGGGGCAGAGCTTTATCCTGGCCATGCTTCTTGATTTGCAAACATTTATTTACTTCAGAGTAATAAATTACACACTTCTGCACCTTCGTGGGTCTTGACAGATTTTTTGTAGCCCTGTGGAATTTCTTTAAATCATTCCTCAGGGCAATGCTCAGTGGTTTTCTGGGTTCTGGAGACATTTGGTTTTTAATTTTTATGTATACATGAATAAAATGTGAAGAGATTCAAGTTGTGAAGAAGTTTGGAGAGATGTCTCTGCCCCACATGAGTTTTGCCAACCAGGGCAGGACGTGGTTAAGGGAAGTCTCAGAACTGGAATTTCACTTCTGTCCCTGGGATAGCTCAGGTCCTCTTTCAAAACCACAAATGTCAGTGCTGTTTGCAGAGCTGAAAGCATCACCAGCCATGGCAAAGGTACAGGTGATCCATCCTAATCTGGTCCCTCAGGATATGGAGAACAGCTTCTTCATGAACGTCAACGATCAGGTGAGGGAGGTGTGCAGCCAGCTGGCCACGGACCCTCGGCTCCAGGGCGGCTACAACGCCATGGGCTTCTCCCAGGGAGGCCAATTCCTGTAAGTTTGTACTCCAGGGACTCCTGCTGGGTTCAGCTGCTCATTTGAGACCCTTCAGAAGCGCTCAGCAGACACAAACTGCTGAATTCCTAAAGGCAGGAGTGCTCCAAAGGGGGCAGGTTGTGATTTCCCGCAGCCCTGCTCTTGCAGGCAGGGTTAAATCCCTTGGCAAACGTTGCACAAGTGCCCAAACCCACGCAGAACCCTCAGCTGTGGCCTGGGCAAGCTTTCAGCTCCTTCCTCTTCCCCCACAGGAGGGCTGTGGCCCAGAGGTGCCCTGTTCCTCCCATGCTCAACCTCATCTCCGTCGGGGGACAGCACCAAGGTAGTGTCCCCTGCAGCTGTCACAGCTCCTGGGCACCTTTTGGGGCTCTTTCCTGAGCTCTGATCACTTTCTTATGGATTAAATTATCCCTTTGTCCTTTTCTGGACCTGCTGATCTGTTTGGCCCAATTAATGTTTGCTGATTTCATTATCTTGATCTTGCTTAACTGGCAGTGGAAAGGGACCTCTGTCAGGAGCTGCCATCACTGCCTGGGTAGGATTCTTACACACCTTGGGACTTTTGGGATGATTTATTCTGTGGGAAATCTCTGCAGATTGGTGAAACTGAACCTTCAGGTTACAATCAGCACCTGGAAGAGCCCCAAGGAGAGGGAGGCACGAAGTGGAATTAAGGAGGTGTGCAGTTAGGAGTGGCTGGCAGTGAATTTCAGATACCTGAGAACTCCCCAGCTCCTGGAGCTGTGTTTCTTTGTAGTGGAGAGGGAAGATTTGTAGGGAGCACCCAGCACATCCCTTCTCTGTGCCCCAGCTCCCGGGGCAGGAGGGCTGGCTGAGGAGCTTGCCTGGGTAAGTCCTGCTGCTGTGCAGGAGGTGGTTCCTGTGCAGCAGGAGGGCTCCAGGGGTCCCAGTTTGGCTGACTGAGCTGTGTCCCTGCCCCAGGGGTGTATGGCTTCCCACGCTGTCCCGGGGAGAGCTCCCACGTCTGCGACTGGATCCGCAAAACCCTGGATCTGGGGGCCTACACCAAGGCAGTGCAGGAGCAGTGAGTACCTCCCCCAGGCCAGGCCACAGGAGCAGCTCTGGCATTCCAGGCTGAGCCTTGGCTTCTCCCCTCTCCAGCTTGGTCCAAGCAGAGTATTGGCACGACCCCCTGAAGGAGGAGGACTACAGGAAGAACAGCATCTTTTTGGCTGACATCAATCAGGAGAGGGTAAGGACAGCGCTGAGCCGAGAGCAGGAGCCTGGGAGGGTTCAGGCTGAAGAGCAGGCACTTTTCCCTGGCTCTCCAGGGGCTTGGATGTGTTCTGCTTCCATCCAGGGCATCAACCAGACCTACAAGAAGAACCTGATGGCTCTGAAGAAGTTTGTGATGGTGAAGTTCCTCAACGATACCATGGTGGACCCTCCGATCTCTGAGGTGAGGAAGGCAGGGTGGGCCTGGGGGCTTCCTTGTCTCTGGTTTGTCCTTTGGTGGCAGAACTGGAGGCTGCAGAGGGGCAGGCTGGGCACAAACACAGCTCCAGGAGCTGCTGGAAGCCTCCTTCATTGTTTTAATCCGTTTTTACGCAGTGGTTTGGGTTTTACAAAAGTGGCCAAGCCAAGGAGACCATCCCACTGCAGGAGACCTCGCTGTACAAAGAGGTGAGCTCTGGGGGATGGGGGCTTCTGCTGTGTCCCCTCTCCACTGTCCCTGGGGCCCCCCCAGCTCTGCTCTTGTCACTCCCCCTGCCAGGAGCTGTTTGTTTGGGGAGACATTTCCCTGCAGCCATTCCTGCTGAAACTCAGGGAGTGGCACTGGTGGTTCCTGCCTGGCTCAGGATCCCCCTCAAATCCCCTTTTCCCCCCTCCACGAGGAGAGCAGAGCTGGAACCTCCCCCTTCTCTCGGCAGGATCGCCTGGGGCTGCAGGAGATGGACAAAGCAGGGAAGTTGGTGTTCCTGGGGGTGAAGGGGGACCACCTGCACTTCTCAGAGGAGTGGTTTGACAGCACCATCCTCCCTTTCCTGCAGTGAAGCTGCTCTGGGAGCACTGGGCAGGGTTTTCCACTGTAACTAACACCAGCCACTGTGCAATCCAAGCCTGCAGGGATTTGGGGAAGGGGAGCAAGAGGGGGAGGTTTAGCTCAGCCAGGATTCCACTCCCACCTGGGCTGATTGCTCTGGCTCTGACACACTCCAGGGCCTGGTAAATCCACCTCAGTTCTCAGAGCTGAGTGGCTGAGCTGTGCCAGAGCTTTGTCCTCAATCCCTGTTCCTGCAGGACACACTGGCAGTATTAACCCAACTCCGCAGGGATCAGCAGAGCTCTCATGGCTGTGTGCAGGGGAAATGTTACAGCCCATCCTTCAAGATGGGGGGAAAAGGCCAAATTTAGGGGTTTATGGGAAAAAGAGAAAAAAAAAAGAGGGTTTGGAATTCAGCAGTATTAACAGCTAGAAGTTTTCAACTAATGGCTTGGTTTCTGTTCTTTTGTACAAATGAAATTAATAAAGAACTTTCCATCTAACTAACTAAAAAAGAAGTTTGGACAGCTACTGCCTGTGTTTGGAGGGGAGCTGAGGAAATTCTGGGTCAGGCAGAGAGGGGCACCCTGCCCTACCTGAGCTCCCAAAAAGAGACAAGAGCCACAGGAATGAGCAAGTTGGCATTAACTTTATTCTATCTTCTGTATAATCTTAAGTACATAAGAAAGGTTTTTTTCACAAGCCTCAGGAGAAGACAAGTACAAGTCACAGGACAGTTTCAAAATAAAAAAAAAATAATTTTTTTTTTTTGCATAATTATTTTTTTTTTGTAAGTTTTGTACTAGAGAAAAAGAACATTGACACTTTACAGAAGAAATGCATTTAAGATATGCTTATACCACCCGAGGCCGTGGAAAAATGAAGGTCAAAGCACGTGCAGCTCCCTTTTATGGGTCAGTACAGTACTGTGTGATCCATCACTCTGCTCCAGGGCCCTGGAACAGAGGCTGTGAGCTTCCACCAAAATAAAGAGCCAAGCAACAGGGGGGGGAAAAAAAGGGGAGGATTCAGTGGGGGCTGATTGCAGATGAGGAAGAGAGCGATGAACCCACTTGATCCAAGTCGGGTATTTACAACTCTGCACTGCTGCCCTGGAATGGAGGAGGCCCTTCCTCTGGGGAAGGGGACAGGTTCAGAAGAACCATCCTGGAAGACTGAACCTGAGTTCAGCTGCTCCAAGAAGGAAGCAAAGGTTCCCTTGTGGAGGTGGAGAGCTGATGGAATGAGAGGTGCTCAGCTCCAGGTGACAGCGCCGCAGCCTTCCCGTGGCACTGGGCAATGAAAGCCTCCTGTCATGGCACAATCAGGAATGCACTGAGCTACTGGGAATGATGGAAGAGGAAATCAGGGTGGAATCGGCCCAGGTCCTCAGCCTTTGGTCCGACAAAACCGTTTCCATGTGCTGTGATGCCACCGCGTGCTCCGGAGAGCTGCCAGGACCTCCCCAGCCACCTGCCCCAGCAGCTGGGGACCGTGGGCTCCAACAAACACCAGTACTCGTTAAAAAGGGGACAACACTCCTCTCACAGGAACAGTTTTGGTAAAGGCAATACAAAAACAACACTCTGAAAGCCAACTGCCAGGACTGGCTGTGAAGTTCTCTTGATCGATTGGTGCGGTTAGATGGGACAAAGGGAGAGAGAAATACACCTTCCTGCTGAGAGAGGTGGACAATCACTGACCCACCACCTACCCCAAGCCCCAGGCAGAGGAATCTCAGTGATGGCAGGCAGCTGTGTCTCTTGGGTAGAAGAGAAGCAGTTTGAGAGCAGAAAGGTACAAGAAATCTAAGAGAATCATCTGAAAGCAGATTTGTCCCACAGCAGGGCCAGGGGAGGGTGTGAGCCTTGGAGCTTTTCGGCTTAGCCAGCAATTTCTGTCACAGTGGTAACCAACTTCTGACCATTCCACACTGTCTTGAACTGTTCTGGGACAGGAAATTCAGTCTGGAGGGTAAAAACAGAAATCTGTTGTCAAAAATCCGTTTATGACTGAGATTAGTGACCACTCCCACCGCTTCAGGCATTTCTTCTCTCAGCTTTGTGCTCTGTTACCACCACTGCTGCCTGTCCTGCCCCCAGGAGATCCTGAGGAAGGAGCAGCTCTCACAAATCAGCAATAATCTTATTTACAGATATCTTTTGCTGGGTTTTTTTTTTTAAATCAACCTCCAAACTCTACAAAACTCTTCACTCACGACCTCCAAACTCTACAAAACTCTTCACTCACGACCTCCAAACTCTACAAACTGTTCCCCACTGTAACCAACAGCCCCTGGAGGGCTCAGAACAGATCTCCTGCATGCCCAGCCCCACTCTGGGAGCTGCAGGAGGATTCCAAAGCAGCACTTACAAAGTCTCCCCCCTCGCTGGGGATGAGGACGTTCATCTCCGAGGACTTGGCACTGACGATCTCGCAGTCGAGGGAGCTCTTGCTCAGGTACACGTGGCACCCATCTGTCTTGTTGATGGAAATTGTTGGCACTTTACCCATGACCTGGCAGGGCCAGAGCAGAATTAGCTCAAAATGCACAACCACAGCATTTTTGGGTGTGTTTTTTTTCAAGGTTTGACTCCAAGCCCTCCCCGTGACGATCGCACGGGATTCAAATATTCCCAACTTTAGCAAAAAAAGAAGTTTTTTGCTTGCATTTTCCCCCAATTTCTTGTTCTGATCTCTTTAGAACACAGCTTGACCCAGCACTGGGCAAACTGACCATCCCAAATCAGATACCAAACTGAACTGGAATAAATCCTACTGCTTTGTGCCTTCTTCCTCACAGAGCCTCAGCTCTTACCCCAAGCCCTGAAACAGCTGAAAAGACACAAATTTCAGCCCTTTCCCAAGGGCCAGATGGTGTTTCATGGATATTCCTCACAGCTGCACATTCCAGGTGTGGAAATACGACAGCTCCACAGCCAGGAGAGAGAAGAGGTCACTCACCTGAACTTTAACATCCCTGCTGTTGATGATCTCCACAATGCCCACCACGTCATCAAACACCAGACCCAGCTTCTTGCAGTTATCTGCCAAGAAAAAGCAGATCAGGGCACCAGGATTTTGGAGGCTGAACACACAGCAGCAGGCAGAGGCAGCTGTCAGGGCTCTCCCCACTCACCCAGGGTGATGGAGTTGATCTTGCCTTTGATTTGGAGTGTACTGTTTGTGCACTTGAAAACATAAGCTACCTGCTTCAGCTCTGTGTCACTGATGACCAGGTTAGTGGCATTCTCCTGGTTTTCCTGAGAAGGAAGGGGAAACACACTTCATTTTCTGAATGCAGAGCCATGAAAATCCCTTTAAAAACAAACAGGTGCCCCTCAGGTCTCCAGGAGAGCCCCTTTTGCTTCTCCAAAGCTCCCATCCCTCCAACCCACTCCTGCCAGCACCAGGCACTCACCACTCTCCACTTTTTGCCTTCTAATTCTAGCAAGGGAGGAGCCTTTGGGGAGGTGCCTTGGGAGGGATTAGCATTACAGGCCGGTTTGGGAGCAGTGAAAGGTTTGGGGCCGCTCCTCACGGGGCCCCCCTGGTTCTTCAGGGCTGGATTCTTGTGGGTTTTCATCTCATCTGAGACGTGCCTTAAGCCTGCAAGGGAAGGCAAAGCTGAGACTCGGCTCCCCTGCAGGGATGCAGCTCCACAAGCACCAGACATCAGCGGTTCCACCCATCAACACTTGGCAAAACACAAATAAACTCAGACTGGGGCTAAGCTGAGCCAAGTGGGAGTGACAGGAAGGGGAGGAGGAAGCAGGAAATGCTGGTGCAACATTGACAAGGACACAGATGACAGATGCAGAGTGTGCCAGCTCTTCCATTCTGAAAAAGTCCCGAGCCCAGCACCTCCTTGTCCTGATGTGCTCACCAGGTAACACAAAAAAAAAAAAGGGGAAGATTTTGTGCAGACAACAGCTGCAAAATTGCACTTTTTGTACCAGAAACACGCAGGCAACCAAAGGGCTCAGCCTTGGCTGTTTACATCTAGAGGTCCATGCCCTGTTCCACCTGGTGGTGCCAATCCTCCCCTCACTTGGTCCCTGGGAAGCGCTGCCCCAGACTGGGACCAGATGGGTTTTTATGTCTTTTTTAAGGAGGTGCATTGAGGGACAGCAGGGGAAGCACGAGGAGCAGGGGCAGAGCAGATCCCTCCCTCCCTGTGCCCCCCACGTACCCGAGGTGATCCCTTCTCCCCGGTTGATCTGGGCGAACAGCGCCGAGCGCGAGGCCGAGTCGTCGGTGCCGGAGCTCACGGGGGCAGGAGGAGGAGGAGGAGGCCCTGGAGGTGGGGGTGCAAGCCCAGCCGGGGGGGCAGGCGGTGCTTTAGCCCCTGCTGTGGCCACAGGACCCTGGAAGAGCAGGAAGAGGAGAGGCAGTGGCGCCCCAGCTCCGTTTCTGGCGCGGTGACCCGGCCCGGGACCAGCGCTCACCGTTTTGCTCCAGGTCAGCCCCGTGGTGTGGAACTCTTTGATGTAAGCCTGCAGCTCTGTCCAGATGCTCAGATAAGCTTTCACCCAGTCCACTTGTTTTTTATCTCTGAGAACACAAGGAGATGAGAGGAGGAGGAATGAGGAGAGCAGCTGTGGGCAGATGTTGGAGCAGCCCCTGCACACCCAGCTGGCCAAATTCAACAACACCCCAAGGGGAAAAGGTGAACTTACACATCCTTGTACTCCTTGAGGATCCTGTTGGTGTAAAACATGGCAGCATCAGTCATTTCCTTCACGTAAGGACCAGGCTTTGGAGCCTAGAGCAGAAAGAACACGCTAGTGTAGGAGTCTAGAAACGCAGGGACATTTCTCTGTCTATATAATTCCTTAAAAAAATACATCAATCATATATAACATTGATAAAAAGGCTTCCAAATATCCCTGAGCAAGTCAGAGTTTGTAAGAAATAAAATAGAAAGTAGAAAAATGTTTCTTTTAACACAGAGGTGAAAGTATAGATTTTAAGAGGGTTCCACACGTGGAGTAAAGATGGAGGAAAAAGGGTGTAGTTTTTAATCCTATTTCTTCCTTCTTCTCCATGCTTCTGCAGTTTATAGAAGCACAAAATATGATTGGTTTAGAGTTAGTTGCACTTTTAATTATGTGAGTAGATATAGAAAACTTATTTGTTGAGATATAATACCAATACACATGTCTGTAGTTAATAGGGTAAAAATTGGTATAAAGGTAAAAATCTGCATGGTTTGAGGCCATTTTTGTATCATCAGAATGAGATGAGCCAGGTTGTGGTGATTTAAACTTGTGCAGTTATTCTGGATAGACCTGCCAAGTTTTGTAAGGATCCTTTAATAAACATGAGAAACCAGAATTTAATGAGTTTTCTTCGAATAATAAGGACTGAGATAAGTGGGACTCCCCAAGAGGGAGGATCCCAAGGGAATTCAGCACAAAGGAGGCTGAAAGAGAAAAGTTATATCCACAGAAAATTCAGCCCAAAGGAGGCTGAGAGAGTAGATAAAAGTTATATCCACAGAAAATTCAGCCCAAAGGAGGCTGAGAGGGTAGAGAAAAGTTATATCCACAGAAAATTTACTCCAAAGGAGGCTGAGAGAGAAAAGTTATATCCACAGAAAATACAGTCCAAAGGAGGCTGAGAGAGAAAAGTTATATCCACAGAAAATTCAGCCCAAAGGAGGCTGAGAGAGTGGGGAAAAGTTATAGCCACAGAAAATTTACCCCAAAGGAGGCTGACAGTAGAGAAAAGTTATATCCACAGAGAATTCAGCCCAAAGGAGGCTGAGAGAGTAGATAAAAGTTATAGCCACAGAAAATTCAGCCCAAAGGAGGCTGAGAAAAGTTATATCCACAGAAAATTTACTCCAAAGGAGGCTGAGAGACTGGGGAAAAGTTATAGCCACAGAGAATTGAGCCCAAAGGAGGCTGAGAGGGTAGAGAAAAGTTATATCCACAGAAAATTTA
>NC_031791.1:1408177-1410765 GCF_001522545.3 Parus major
CCCAAAGGAGGCAAGGAGAGAGAAGTACCAGCTAGAACTGAGGAGGACCAGACTTCTCCCCAAGGAAATCCCCTTCCCACTGCAGTCCTTACCATGGCCACCCAGCCCAGGGCTGGGATGCTCTCACTGACTGCTGACAGGTGATTGAACAGTTTGCTACCACGGTTCTTCTCCCTGAAATTCTGCACAGCCTGGATCTGCTCCGAGATGGGCTTGAGAAGATCCGAGAAGGCGTTCTGCACAACGACAGCGACAATTCATTAAGGTTAATTAGCAGGGCTCTGGAATGGCTGCACAGATGAGGTGATGGTGATGCACAACAAGATTCCAGCTGGCAGCAGTGAGTGCTGCAGCTCCTGGCCAGGCCTGGTCCCACAGCCCAGCTCCTCCAGGGCTGAAGTCACTGCTCCCATCGGATCGGAGCTGTGGGAGAACGCCAAGAACTGTGACTCATGTTCAATCCAGGAGACACTGACAAAGCTTGTTAGTAACCAGGACAGAAATAGATTTTGCCTTTCCTGGGTTCTTTTGTTCCAACACAGTTTGTTACGTTTTCCCTCTCTTTCACCAAGCCTCGGGTGCTGGGCAGGTTTGGCACCTACAGCCTTGCCCCACAACCAGAGTCCCAGCAAATTCAAGTGTCACCCCCATCAAGCCAGACTTCAGGATTCCTCTGCTGTTTCTCAAGTCAATCCTTTAGTATTTGGATGGTAAAAATGTGTTCCTGTGTGCTGTTCCCTTGGAATGCTGACTGGAAGTGCCAGAAGTGCTTTGGGGTCAGAGCACAGCAAAGAGCCAGTTCCACATTTCCAGAGAAAACCTCTGAGGAAACTTTTCCTTCCTTCAAGATCAGAAAATCTCCTGCTGGTGGCAGCAGAGAGGGACAAATTTGGGCAAAACTTGCTTTCCAAAGCCTCAGCTTCTGCTTTTGCTGCCCTTTCCTCTGTTTAGATGAAAACTGAGAGGTCCCAAGCACCGCTGGCCAGGCCACACTTCCAGAAGCTCCAGCCCAGCAGCACATTCCAGTCACAGGATGGGGAAATTCTTCAGCACAAGCACTGAGAGTTCACACATTTTGCATTTTAAACTGCCTGCTCCAGAATTAGACTCCTGCCAGACAACCTGCACAAAGAGCTAGCCTAGATTAAGGCTGTTCTTTGTTCATAATCCTTTATTTAAATAACGTGTCCGTGGGATTTGTAAGCAGGTTCTCAAGCTAGAGGCTGCCCAGAGCTGCATCCCAGCAAGGCTGGTGAAACATAACAACCCTCCAGCGCTGATTTTGGGGAAAAAGATGCAGATTTATTTTGCAGTGAACAGGAAAGGAGCAGAGAAATCCAGCTCTCACAATGTAACAGTAGAAGGCACGACTGAGCGAGACAATAACTGCAAAGAAAAGCAAGGTGGGATCCTGTTGCTCGGGAAAAACAGTTCTCAGCAGGGAAAAGCCAATGAATTCAGGATCAGATTCTCAGCCACACATCCTGCTGAGAAGCAGCAGCTCAGGGTAAAGTGTTAAATTACCTGCTAAGGACAAATCAATCCTAAAAGCCCAGCGGTTATTCAGAGGCCATTTAGAGACAAGTGATTGCCCTGCTCCTGGAGGAGTTTGATGCCTGAAAGTCTCCTGAGCATCACAGGATGAAAAGCAGCAGCTACACAAATCCCAGGGTGGCTGCTGGCTCAGAGAAGATGCTGGCTGCAGGTTCTCAGGGAACACTGATTGAGCAGAGCCAGTGCCAGGTGAAACTGGAGACAGAGGCTGTGAGCTGTCACCCCCAGGCTGCTCTGACACCACACCTGCTGCTGCAACAGCTCTGCAGCTCCCAGAACCAACATCCAGCATCCTGCCCACTACTGGGGAGCACCCAGAGCACTTCATACCTTCAGCAAGTGTCCCCAGTCCTCCTCCAGCTCCTCTTTTGGCCCAGCTGCAACAGCCCAGGTTCCCCCAACACTCACGGCCACCCCTGACCCCGAGGGCGAAGTTTCTGATCAGGGAATTCCCACACTCACCTCTGCTGGCTGCTGATGCTGAGATGCCACCACCAGGAGAGCCCTCTCACTCATCAAACCTGCATGGACCATCTCAGCCTAAGGACAGACACAAACATCAGGGACATTAACAGATCATCCCATCCCCGAGGAACCAGCCTCACCGACCTTCCTGGAGAAACCCAGCCCAGAGGAACCTCACCAGAGCGTCACAGCTCGGGGCTGGGCACTTTTCAGGCCTCCTGAAGGCCTGCACCAAGGTCTGCACACAGCCAGGCACTTCAGGAGTTCCAGGAGGAGCTTTGATTCATCCTGAGTGTGAAGGTGGCAGCCCAGAGGTTATCTGGGCATCTGCTTTGAATGCTCAGGGATTCTAAAGATCCTGGGATACAGAGCTAGAGGAATGCAGACTCTGACAGCAAACTTGGCCCCTCCAGCCCTAGGGACAGGCAGCACCTCCAGAGGAGAGGGAGAGGGAGAGGGAGAGGGAGAGGGAGGGGGAGAGAAGAGGGAGAGAAGAGGGAGAGGGAGGGGAGAGAAGAGGGAGAGAAGAGGGAGAGAAGAGGGAGAGAAGAGGGAGAGAAGAGGGAGAG
>NC_031791.1:1411595-1414354 GCF_001522545.3 Parus major
AGAGGGACAGCAGAGGGACAGAAGGAATCCTTACGTGTTTCTGCACATCCCCACCGACGTCTTTGCTGATCTTGGTGTACTCGGCCACTGGCCCGGCCAGAAGGGCATCGAAAGCCTGCACGTACTGAGCCACTCCTGTGGGGGAAACCCGAGCACAGGGATCACCAGGAGCACCCCACAGGCTGCCACAGCCCCGGGCTGCACCTCCCACCCGCAGGAGGCTCAGCTGGGAGCTGAGCAAGTGCTGCAGGCACAGAGCTTTTATCCTGCAGGGCAGCAAGTGCAGCCCCCAGGATAAAAACAGGAGCTGCACAGGAGCTGCACAGGAGCTGCACAGGAGCTGCACAGGAGCTCCCAGCCCTGCACAGGGAGCTGCTTTGGGCTTTACCTTTGGCAGAGGAATCTCCACACATGCCAGAGCCTTGGCACACGCTCTCCAGGCGCTCCACAGCCTTCTCCAACCGCTCCACCAGCCTCTCCATGTCTGCTGCTGTCCACAACCTGCAGACACAGGAGACAATTACCTCCGTCCTCAGATGCCACACAGGGTTTATGGCTGGCTGGTACAAGCTCTACCAGTTCCAGGGGAATCATTCCTGCCCAGCTCTGCACCCTGAGGATGGCCAGCAAAGTACCCTCACATCAGCAAAGGCAGCTGGGTTACACAACAGCCTCTTGCTGTTGCCACACTCGCTCCTAAATAGCTTCTATTCCATTTTAAGGACTCCTTACATGTGTAAGGACATAAAACTTCCACCTTCTAACCTCGTAGTGACACAAAGCTCTGCCCAGGTTCTCACTGCAGTCAGCTCCTGGCCAAAGTCCCAGCTGTGACCACACAGCTCAACTGCTTTGCTGGGAGCTCACAGGCTCCAGGTGAAAACTACTGGGTTTGATCCTCCAAATGCATCTGGGAGGACCTCCTGGAGTCCTGAACTGCTCCCAGGAGCATCTGCAAGGCCAGCATCACTCCAGCACGGAGCCTGAGCCACCCTGGCACACGCCAAGGGGAGCAGCTGCACGAGCTGAGGCGGCGGAGCTGCTTCTGCAACAACACGGCCCTGTTCCTCCTCTGCAGCTCTGCAGAACCTCCTCTGCACAGGAAAGAGACTCAGGCACACAAAGCATTCGCTGCAACTCATCTGGAAAAAGTCTTAAAAGTCACAGAAACTTTCCATTAATTACTGCTTTGCACCAAGCAACAAGACAGGTCACGCTCCCAGCGCAGTAATGAGCAGGGAATGCAGGGAGGGAGCAGCAAAATCACCAGTGGCGTTTTTATCTTATCACCAATCATCAAAAGATTTTCCAGCATGAATCACCATGGTGGCCTGGACACAGCTTCCTTCTCAAGTGGTTCCTGAACCCTGCCTGGAGGAAGGGGATCCTTCCCAAAACATTCCCTGGAAGGCTGGAGGAGGAAGGCAGGGTTTGCTGAGCTGAGCTGACAGCGGATCCCCTCGGAGAGGAAACCTCAAGTTCTCACTCGAGTTTTGCTTTTGTTCACAAGCCCTCTCAGCCCTGCTTCAAAGCACAGGGTTTTCACCCCGTCTCCAGAGGATGTGGGGCAGATCCAGCGTTAGTCACGAGCCCAGCACTGATGTCACAAGACAAACAAGGCGGTTTTCCACCCCTCTGCTGCCTGCTTGCAGGGGAGAGGAAGAGAAGCGGTTTCCTCCTCTGTCCACAGCTGAGCCAGGGGGACAGACCGAGCATAAAACCAGCCAGCAGCCACTGCACGGCTTCCAGATACACCAAAAAAGAGTCCAGAGAAGCTGAAACTCCACGGCAGTCACCCCCATCATGAGAGTAATGAACAGCTTTAATTGTGAGCGGTGCAGAACGCCCGACCGCAGGATCCTCTGCTCCCGCTGCATCCGCAGCCAAGGAAGAGCCGTGTGTGCCTCCCACACTGCAGCATCTCCCAAAGTGTGGGCTCTTCCCAAGAAACAGCCACCTGTTCCTGGGATCCCAGGGGGGATGTGGCACAGGGAAGGGCACAGCGAGCTGCTCTGCTGAGCCCCAGCTCTAATCTCATCAGCACCATTACCCAGTGAGCAAACTGCAGCTCGGATCAGGATTACCAGCCTCAAAGTCCAGATGGAAAGCTGCTTCCTTCCCCCCCTCCAGCAGCAAAACACGCTGCTCTGGCTGGGATTAACATCCTAAAATCACAGAGTTCCTTGGGACTCCCGTTCCTTCCACTCTCCCTGCTGTTTGACAAGTCTTCCCTCGTTTTTCCTGAGCTCTGCAAACCTCGTGCTGTCAGGCAGATGGTGAACTCATTTTAATTTCCTTTTAATGGATGGCATTAAGGCAACTTAAAAGATAAGTCAGTTGGTTAAATTGGCAGCAAAATGGGAGCTAAGTGCAGGCAGCCCGAAGTCCTGGATGTCAGTCCCTCCTCTTGACTCACCCTCCCTGTGCTCTTTGCCCTGTGGATGCAGCTATTTCTGCTGCCTGGATACCCACACGGAATGAAATGAAAAGATTGAGCTGTAAATAAACCCGAGTTTGCAACCCAGACATTAACATTCAGCAAGGAAAATAAAAACAACCACGCAGAGGACCTGCCTGGGCTGCATCCAGACAGTGTTTCCTCAACTGGCCTGTCTGAATGTGAAATAATTCAACAGAAAGCGACAAATTGACTTCAGAAGTCCCAGAGCAAAGGATCAGATCTCGTTTCCTTCCTCTGAAGAGGAAGATGACACACACAGACCATCCAGGAGGCATTTCTGTCATAAAGACCATCCAGG
>NC_031791.1:1414659-1417674 GCF_001522545.3 Parus major
CCTCCAGACCATCCAGGGATCATTTCTGTCCTAAAGACCATCCAGAGATTCATTTCTGTCCTCCAGACCATCCAGAAACCATTTTTGTCCTCCAGGATATCCAGGGATCAATTCTGTCCTCCAGACCATCCAGGGATGATTTTTGTCCTAAAGACCATCCAGGGATCATTTCTGATCTCCAGACCATCCAGGGATCATTTCTGATCTCCAGACCATCCAGGGATCATTTCTGATCTCCAGACCATCCAGGGATCATTTTTGTCCCCCAGACCATCCAGGGATCATTTTTGTCCCCCAGACCAACCAGGGATCATTTCTGATCTCCAGACCAACCAGGGATCATTTCTGATCTCCAGACCATCCAGGGATGATTTTTGTCCTCCAGACCATCCAGGGATCATTTTTGTCCTCCAGACCATCCAGGGATCATTTTTGTCCTCCAGACCATCCAGAGATCATTTTTGCTCTGCACCCCGTGCTCCAGAGGGATGAGGGAGACTTTTCCAGCTCCCTGTGCAGGGCTGGAGTTCCCTGACAGGCTGGAGATGCAGCTCTCCCTTCCCAGACCACAACACAGGATTTAATTCCAGGTCTCCTTCAAATTCAATTGAACTTTGATTACCAGCGGAGCAGAAGCAGCAAACATTTCACCCAAAGGCCAGAGGGGCCATTCCTTTTCACAGCACATTTGTTCATCTATCAACTGCCCTTTATTCCCATCCCAGCCTGGGAACACAGCTCTGTGCCACAAACAGCCTGAGCAGAGCAATAAAAGGAAGGGATTTCAGTGGTAAAAACATCAGTTACCCCCAAAGCCTGCCCATCACAGCAAGAGGAGTTTCCTGTTTGGGGAACATCAAGGAGATGATGTCCCAGCCTCAGAGCGAGCAAATTCTCAGAAAACCAATAAAAAAAATGAAATTATTTGCTTGCCTGAGACAGCACATGAACCTGAAGGCCTTTCTTAGACATTCTGGAAGACACAAATGCTGGGTTTCTAGCCAAAGCAAGTCAAACCTACGCTTCTGCTCACACCGAGCCCGACAAACTCCTGTCAGCACCACCAAATTTGCATCAGCTACTTCCTGTTTCTACAGGCAAAAGAAATAGAGATGGGACAACTAAATTAGGAACATACCACAGTTTATTTCTGAGCTGACACTGGAATATCTCAGGGGATCAGCTACCAGATGATTTCCAACATTTATATCTGCCAAAAGCCCAAGGAAAATTTTCATTTTTATTTTTTTTTCTTTTTTCAGCTCATCAAGGCAGGAATTATTTGAAGCAAGGCAGGAGTCAAATGCCTGAATTTAGGCAGTGGTCAGGAACACAAGACAGCTATTGCTGGTCCCAGCAGCTGCCAGGACAGAGATCTCAGCTGTTT
Organism: Parus major; assembly: GCF_001522545.3. NCBI lineage: Eukaryota > Metazoa > Chordata > Aves > Passeriformes > Paridae > Parus > Parus major. The sequence continues at coordinate 1,416,047 of NC_031791.1, forward strand.
ATAGTCCAACAATACTTGCTGACATTGCGCCAGAACTCGTGCTGGCTGCTCCTGCTATTTCAGATCCACTTTATTTAGAGAACCAAGAGTGCTTTAAAAAAAAAATAATAAAAAAAAATCCATCTGGCTCCTATTCCAGCTTTCCCACACACCAAATCCTCCTCTGAAGCCATTAAAAATGTTAATTTGGTGTTTTACTCTCATGTTAACAGCGGGTTAAAGCTCGGCACTGGAGCAAAGGTTCTTTTTTCAGCACAATTATCTGAATTACGAGGCTTGAGCTTGCCAGCCTCAGTTAACACACTCCTCTCACTTCCTTTCCCTGTCACAGGGGGATGAATCCAGCAGGGAGGTAACCAAGGAATGGGATCTGAGCTAAGCTGGATGCAGCAGCGAGCTCGGAATCAGGAATTCCCAGCATGGAAAGAGCTCAGCATCCCTCCCCTGCCTGCTGCAGCACGGGCAGCTTGGCTGAACTCTCTGCATGAATAAAAAAGGGGTATTTTGGGCTTTCAGAAAGCTCAGCAATATCCCAGGGACACGAGGATGGCCTCTGGAAGAGAACACACACAGCAGCGTCGTGATGCCACAGATTCCCCGTTTTTTTTCAGAAATTCTGGGGGAATTACAGAAACAACCCTGTAATTATTATTTTTTCACTTTACAATATTGAGAAACCGCTCAGACTATCCAAAGCGCTGCAAACATGGTTTATCTCTATCTTTAGCACACTTTTATCGGGTTTTACAGGGTCTGAGGGCTGAGCAGGTTTCCACTGGCTAACACAGACTGGTTTACATTTTCTCTCCCGTACACAAAGCTATTGTTTTTCTTTCATTCTCTCTGCTTCAGGCGAGTTTCAAGGACATCAGCCTTTAATATCACCGCTTATACCAAAGGCTGGTTTGGCTTTTACTAAAATATAAAATATTCTTTACATCGCAATCACCAAATCGCGCATTTTTCCCATGGAGAGGAACCAGCAACAGGCTGAGGAGCCACCCCGGGAGGATGGAGCCGGTACCGGGGCTGTGGAGCACCAAAATCCGAGCTGCGGCAAACCGGGGCCGCTGCCTGGCCCGGTGAGTCGGTGCAGCCCCGGTAACCGAGCCCCAGCCCACGGTAACAGCCCCGCGGGGGTGTTACACCGATAATTGTTCCGAATTAACCCCGGAACACCGCCTTTAGGGCAGCTCAACCGGGCCGGGGCTTCTCCCGCCTCCCTGCCCGGGATGCCCCGCCCGGGCGGTGCGGACGCTCCCCGGTACCCCGGTACCCACTGCCCCGTACCCCGGTACCCACCGCTCCCCGGTACCCACCGCTCCCCGGTACCCACCGCTCCCCGGTACCCACCGCTCCCCGGTGCCCCGGCCCGGGGGGAGCGGCCCCGTTCCTCCGCTCCCCGCTCACGTTTCTCCGGTACCGCCTCCGGGGTTGGGCCGTGTCCCCCGCCCGGTGCCCGGTGCTGATCCCGGTCCCCGCTGACGCTCACCGGTACCGCCCCCAGACCCGGCCGTGCCCGGTGCCCGCTCACCCCCAGGCTCGGATGCCCAGCCCCGGCCGTGCCCGGTGCCTCTCACCCCGCTCGCCCCCAGGCTCGGATGCCCAGCCCCGGCCGTGCCCGGTGC
>NC_031791.1:1418054-1419157 GCF_001522545.3 Parus major
GGGGCTCCGGGACCCCCGGGGGGAATCGGGACCCCCGGAGGGGCTGGGGGGGCTCCGGGACCCCCGGGGGTCACACAGCGGGGCTGGGGGAGCTCCGGGACCCCCGGGGGTCACACAGCGGGGCTGGGGGGGCTCCGGGACCCCCGGGGGGTCACACAGCGGGGCTGGGGGAGCTCCAGGACCCCCGGGGGTCACACAGCGGGGCTGGGGGCATTTGAGAGCCCCAGCAGGGCCAGCTGGGACCCCCTCGGGGGAGGCTGTTGGGGTAGTGAGGTCCTGAGGAGGTTTGGGACCCCCCGAAAGGGGTTAGGGGGGCTTTGGGATGCGGAATACTCTGGGAGAGGGGTAAGGCTGAAGGCTGGGGTCTAGAGATGGGGCTGGAGATGCGCTGCCAGGGTGGGGTTAGGGGGGATGAGATCCCCTTGGGGAGGGGTTGGTCCCCCCTCTTGCAGCGACAGGGTTTGGTTGGGAGTGAGGTGGCCTCTGTTGGGGCTGGGAGGAGGTGGAAGGGATCAGAGGGTCACCCCAAATGGTACCTGGCTGTAACGGCGGGGGCTGAGGTGACGATCCCTCTGAGCCTGGTGGGTGCAGGGTGGGAGAAAGGTCCTCATGGGACACTAAAACAGCTGCACCCCTTCTCAGGGTAAATCCCGGGGGGCTCTGGGTGCTCTGTGCCAGGAGTGGTTGGCTCACCCCAAACATCACAAAACTGGAAGGCTCCTGTGCATCCAGGGGGATGGAGCACTTCGGAGCCCTGAGCTCCCAGACCCCCGAGGAGGGATAAAGATCACCCCAGCTTGGTGGGACAAGTCTCTGGACAGTCTGAGACTGGGGTGGTCAAGGGAAAAACGATGGGGATGGAGGAAGAGATGCCTGGAGTGGCACGGATTGTTCCCACAGACGGTTCCGCTGTCTGCTTTTGTCATCAGGGCAGGACGTGCTCCCAGAAGAGTTCACAGCCGTGCTGCGGCAGCCGGCACCGGAGCTTTGTGTTTTCAGCAGCCCCCGGGATGGGCTGGGATCCTCCCTCGGAGCCGGGGGTCTGTGTGGAGCAGCGCTGTCCCCGTGAGGGATGGGACATTGTTCCAGTGAGGGATGGGACA
>NC_031791.1:1419977-1427615 GCF_001522545.3 Parus major
GCCGCTTCCTGCCCGGCTGCGCTCCCAAAGATGGTCAGGGCTCTCCGGGAGCGGCAGCGGGGCTCTGCTGACACCTAGTGAGGCTCTGCAGGTCCCGGCTCCCGCTGCGGGACACCCAAAACCTCCGAGGGTTTCATTTCCCTGATCTGCCGGGTGTCAGGTCACGGCAATCCCCCTTTCCTTGGGATCCCCCTTCCCTCCAGCGTCCCCCCAGCTCCCCGCACTGCCCCGGCACGATCCACGCTGCCCTCACCCCATCCTTCCCGGCCGGGCTCCCGCACTCACCCAGGCTGCTGGCTGCTTTTCTGGCCCCGTTTTCCACCTTGCCCACCCCCGCTGTGCCCCTTGCCCTGTCTCCATCACCACCAGACCGAGACGCGAAATAGAAAATGAGGCACCAGCACCGCCTCTTTTGGCATGCGGCCGCTGCCTCGTGTTTTACAGCATCCTAAAAGTCCCCGCGGTGAAGAAGCCGGCAGGGCAGGGGGAATCCGGGTGGGCAGGAGCTGTCCTTCAGTGCTGGATCCATGGGGAGAGGAAGGAGAAATCCCAGAGAACGGGGGGAGGAACAAAAGCTGAGCGGGGGGAAGAGGAGAGCGCGGCTCCCGGGGATGTCACAGCCCAGCCCCAGCGCTGTTTGCTCCTGGGGTGGGTCTGCCCGGCTGAACGCGGTTCCTGGAAGAGCAAAGATCGAGTTCCTGGTAAGGCTGGGGCACGGAGGAGCTGCGTGTTTACTCTCGGGAAGGTCAGCGATCTGCGAGGTGCCCATAAAACCTGCTCCGTATCCCTGCCACGTGTCCGCTGCCTCATCCCCCGTTTCTCCAAGCACCGTGGGAATATTTGCTTCGTTTTTCAGCTATGTTTTGTCTGAAATGTCTCTGCGTCCCTCACACAGCAGCCTTTGGCTTCTTGCAGCCGCAGGAGAGCACTTGTCCCTTGTTGTGGGGTGTGGAGGGCACTTGTCCCTTGTTGTGGGGTGTGGAGGGCACTTGTCCGAGCTGCAGCCCAGCTCCATTCCTGGGAATTTATGGGTTTTCCTTTTTCCAGCAGGAAAGCACGTCACTGCTCCATCGTTTCTGCCCGTGTGCAGGAGTCCTGGGGCTGCTAACAACCTTGGGAACCGTGGCTTTTACAAAACATTAACCAAAGCCCACCGAAACACGTCAGCCTGTGTTTGCAGATGATGTGAGTGACCTCAGCCTGGTGGCACAGACAGGGTGGCCCCTGGGGACAGCTGTGACACCCATCCTGCACAGCTGGCCTGGGTTAACTGCTGTCCCCATGGAGTGACAGAGCCCAGCGTTTGTCCTGAGCACAGCCCTGCTCCAGCATTCCTGCTTCCCAGAAATTCCAAAGCTGAGCTAATTTCCAGCTGGATGCACCCTGGGGACTGTGGGGTGACACCCCTTTCCTTCGGGAACCCCTGCTTGGTTCAGCTTGAAGTGTCCCAAACCAGTCCTGGGTGATTCCTGCTGCTCCTGGATCCTTCCAGCCCAGGGAAATCCATCCTCACCAGCAGCCCCTGGAACATTTCACAAATCCTGCTGCCAGAAAAACCCAGGGATTTTTGCCCTTTCCCTGCAGATAAGGAGGGAGGTTATTCCTCACCCTCAGCAAGGAGAAACTCTTCACACTTGCACTTTTTTCTCCTGCAGGGCAAATAGACTCAGCTGTCACCTCTGGACTTGTTCCTCCTGCCTTCATCCTCCTGAGGCAGTGAGGTCCTGCCCCTTGGTGCCAGGGGATGGAGTTCTGCAGGTTCACATGCTGCCTTTTGGAGCTCCAAATGATGTTTGTTTGATTTTGTCCCTCTGGCCGTCATCTGGGCCCCAGAGCACACCAGGAACCCTCTGCTCCCCTCCTGCACAGATCCCCCAAGCTCAGGGCTGGCCCAGGAGCCTGCTGGACCCCAGAGCTGGGGTTCAGGGCTGATTCCCAGCCCAGCAGGTGTGAGCACACAGCTGAAAATGTTCTCCACACTCTGGTTCCTTGTCCCTCACCCGGAGGACAGAGCAGCCCAGCTCTGCAGGGAGGTGCTTCCCAGCACTTGGATGCATTTGTTCCACGCCCAAGGTGTGGATTAAGCCAGGGCACAGCTGTAGGTGCAGGCAGCACCTCCCTGTGCATTTTTTGCCACCCATTTCCTCTCCAGTCTTGGAGTGAAAGCCTCTGTAGCCACAACTGGAGCAGGATCCCAGCTCCCAGGCTGGAGCTTTGCCCAGGGCTCGAGTGTTATCAATTCTCACGGACGCTTTCCCCCCACATCTCATTTCCTTTTAAGCTTTAAACAGAAGAATTGTTCTCTTCTGGGAGAAGGGAGGAATATCCAGGCCCCAGCTCAAGCCCCTCTGGATGGTTTTACTCTCTTGGGCTGGCTGCAAAAAACCTGAACAGAGACTGCTCCTCGTGAAGAGCCAAAAAAACAAGGAGGCAAAGAATAAAATGTCCCTTTTTTTTTTCTCTTGAAACACTTCTGAGAAAAAACAAAGGCTCACAGCGATCTTTCAAATCCTTGGAGGCTGCAGCACTGCCCACACCCCTCAGAGGCAGCCAGGTCATGGCCAGGAGCAGTGCAGGGGTCAGAACATTCCCAACACCCCTGAGCTCTGTGTTGGCTGGAGCCTTCCTCCTCCTCCTCTTCATGCAGAGGGTGCTCCTGACACACCTGCCCCAGCACAGGGGCTGCAGAGAGCGCTGCCTTTGTCCCCCTGCTGTCCTGCCCTCGTCCCTTGGCTGCAGGGAGCTCCCCAGTGCTGCCCCATGGCCCTGCTGAGCACAAAACCAGCTCCCAGCCTCGCCACACCATCCCTCTGCCCTTTTCCCAGCCCCAGGGGCAGAGTGGGGCCTGGGGGAGCATTCCCAGCTGATCCCTCTGGCTATTTTTAAACTCCATCCTCATTCCTGTCCTTTGTACCCAAATGTGGAACCAAGGGTGAGCCATCCTTCCCCCCAAACCCCCCACTCTCAGCTCAGCCCTGGCTCCACCAGCTCCTCGGTGTGACCTGAAGGCAGCAGCCCTGTCCCCTCTGCAGAGCCAGCACCAGCTGGGAATTCACCCCATCCATCCATGGGGGTGCCTGCTTCATCCCTGCACTGCCTCCAGCCCCCTTTTCTGGAGTTCCACTTGCTGCTGGAGGCGTTGGGGAGGGCAGGGCTGTCCCCCTGTGTGCTGTGGGAGCAGGGAATGCGAGAGGAGGGTATAAATATCCAGGGAGATTAGTGCTCCCCAGCACTCTGCAGCCAGTGTTGAGTGTCACCCACAGCCCACACTCCCTTTCTCTCCGCTCCCCAGCTGCCTCTCCTGTTTCCAGCCTCGAGTTCACCATCTCTGCTGGCAGCACTTTGATTTCATTCCTCCCTCCACCCCCGTTCCCCTCTTGAAAAGGAGGAAATAATAGAGCCTTTGTTGGATGGCTGCGACACAGGCACCGAGCAAGGAGCTGCACGGGGGCAAGGGGCTGAGCACAGCCTCCTGCCTGGATTATGGCATTCCTGCTCCACAGCTCAGGAAAAGTCAATCCTGCACCCTGTGGTGTGTAAAGGGACCCTGGGCTGGCTGACAGCCGTGAAAAATCCCAGCAGAGAGAAAAAGAAAAAAAAAATTCTTCACACCCGCTGCCGACTTCCCCCACTTTTATGTAAATTAATATTAACAGGTCCTCGGGTTTGGGTTCTGTACAGATATATACAAACAGGAAACAGCTCCATATTTACATCATTAAGTTAATTAGGCTCTGTAAAAAAAAAAAAAAAAAAGAACAGCTCCCACATTAGTGCCCTCTGTAGAGACAGCAGAGGTGAGCTCACGTCCTGGGCACACTGACAGTGTAATGTACACTAACGATCACCCCCAGGCAGGGCACTGGGCACGGCTGTTCCAGGCAAAACCATCCCAAATCTGGGCATCCCTGCCCTCCAGAGCCCGGCAGGGAGAGTGTTTGTCTGGGGTGAGGCACCACCATGTGTGTAATGTACACTACCAGCGCTCTGTGGGCCCCGTGCAAGGCACAGGACGGGCACAGATCCCGAGTTCCAGGCAGTGGATGCTCCACACGGCTCTTCCAGCACCTCCAGTGGCACCAGGCTGGGCCAGCCCGGAGGGGACGAGTCCTTGGGGAGCCCCAGCGTGGGCAGCCAGAGCCAGCCCGGCTCACACGATGCTGGCCAGCTCTGTGTTGTCCGACTCCGAGCTGCTGTTGCTCTCCTCCCTGGGGGAAAGGGTTGGGAATGAGGCATGGATTGAGCCATAGGTCTGCATCCCAGTAATATCTGCCTTGGAGGCTCCAGAGGGACGTCAGCACCTCGTGCAGCCCCCACAGGAGTTTGGGGTGGCAGCTGGGGCGGGTCCCTGCTGATCTCCCAACACTTCACACCATCCCTTTGGAAGCTGGGATTGGGAAAACAAGGCAGCCCATCCCTCACGCCACCTCCCACGGGTCCTGGAAGATTCCTGGACAAGTCACAGTGTGTCCCAACCCGTCTGGTCCTGCCCCCACACACACACCCCCCCACACGCCGTGTTTGCTGCCTGACACCTTAAATCCTGCAGGGCTTTCTTGTTTTTCTTCCGCTTCTCCTCGTCGATGGGATACAGCTTGAAGAGCAGCAGGCTCAGCAGGATCAGCCCCACGGGAACAGCAGACACCAACATCTTCAGGGTGAAGTTCACCTGGCCAGGCTGGGAACAGCCCCGGGTCTGGTACCCCGCGAAGCTGTGGGCAGAAAGGAAAAGAGGGTTTGTCAGGCAAAGGAAAAAGGGTTTGCAGGAGCTGAGCTGCTCCCTGTGGGGAGAGCTTTGGAGCAACAAGTGCATTTAGACCCCTTCAGCTCCCTCCCAGAGCTTGGGGAGTTCCCCCTCCCTGCCCTCCCCTCAGCTCCCACCCAGGAACTCACTCCAGGCTGAGCGTGGAGATGCCCAAGGAGACCCCGGCGGTGAACTTGGTGAAGAAGACATAGAAGGAGAAGAAGATGGCCTCATGGCCGTGGGAGCTGGGGTGCTGCAGCTTGAAGTCATCGATGACATCTGGCAGCATGGACCTGTGCAGAGAGAGGGACGGTGACCACCAGGACTGAGACAGCAAAGCACCTCCTCTGTGCCGAGAGCAGAGCCCCAGCTGGGGCTGAAAACACTGCCAAAAAATCCTTCTGAGGGGGTTTTTAACCTCAGAAAGCCCCCTGCCCAGCCCCTGACGCTCACCAGGGCAGGAGGAAGGCGGCTGCCACGCTGATCCCGGCGGCGACGGCCACGACGTAGGTGACAAAGAGATTACTGTCCAGGACAACCACCATGATGAGGAAGGGGATGGCAGACTGCAGAGGGACAGGTTGGCATCAGCAGGGCCTGGCCCAGACCCCCCTGGCTTTTCCCTCTCCCTATATCCCAGCCCTCCAGCTGTGGGGACAGCCAGGGGTGCAGTGTCCCCTCCCTGAGCCCCAGGACAGCACAAACAGCAGGAGGAGGGACAGGCACCAAATTGTCATCAGCAGCAGCCCCTGCCCAGCTCTGTGCTCTTCTGGGGGAACTCTGCTCATCCCATGTGAGCAAAGAGCCCACGCTTGAGGGGACACTCACGGAGATGCCCACGTAGACAGCTGTCTTCTTCCCAAAATGGGTCAGGAACCACTGCCAGAAGGGAATGGTCAAGGTGGCCGAGAGCTGTGGGAAGAGAAGGGTCATGGTTGGCTCCTCTCTATGGGAAAGGCCCATCCCAGCAAGGACCAGCTCCTGGCACGGCCTCCTCCCATCCCAAATTCCAGCACCTGCTATTTCCACACGCTCCTGGGGCTGGCACAAAGCCACAAGAGGTGTTGGGGCCACCTCCTCCCGCAGTGCCCAGCCCTGGCAGCACACCTGTCCCGACAGAGCGAGGATCTGACTCGATCCTCGCTGCTGGTCCTGTCACCCGCGCACAGCGCGGCCCGGAGCCACCGTGGGCCCTTCCACCCCGCTGAGGAGAGAACAGGAACAAGGCAAGCTGGAAAGAGCTCCCAAGGAGCTGTTTTGCTCCCTGTTCCTGGCAGGAAACACTGAGATCATTTTCTCAAAGCGGGGATGGGAGGGAGACAAGTGGCAGGATTTGGACAAAAGGCCCCCATGGCTCCTGGTCTCCCCCGTCTGTGGCCTTGTTCACACAGGAACAAAGGCCCCGCTGTTCCTGCCAACACACCCGGCCCTTGCAGGGCATTTGGCAGCTGCTTCTCCCTGCCCTGCTCCCAGGGCACCTCTGATCACTGTCCCTGTGTCCCTGTCCCTCCCTTCACCCCACGGAGCCCCTCTCCCACGCCAGCCCCCAGGACGGGGCCGTACCCACCATGATGGCCAGGAGGATGTTCTGGAACTCGTTGCGGAATCCCAGGGTGTAGGTGCAGAAGAGGGCGAAGTTTCCCTCCAGCAGCTGTGGAAAAGGCAGCCAGGGGTCAGGGGGGACACGTCTGTCCTCACAAAGCTCAGGCAGGGGAAGAAAGCGGCCATTCACCGAGGGCAGGAGGCCACATCCTCTTTCCTCTGCTCGGGGTTCATCCATCACGTGCTGCCAGCCCCCGGGATTGTCCCCACAGCCACCCCCACGCTGTCCCCTGTCCCCAGCACCTCCAGCTCACCATGAAGGCCAGCGAGGTGAAGAGGAAGCCGGCGATGAGCCTGATGTAAGGCCCGTGGTTCATCACCAGCTTCAGCCCCTGGAAGAAGGAGACAGGCTCGTCCGACTGCAGCTCGGAGGATTCTGGGGAGCAGAGATCAGCCCAGGGTTAGATCTGCCCCAAAACAGCACCCATGGGTGCCCCATCCTGTCCCCCACAACCCCTGCACCCACAGCAGCCCAGCCCAAGGGAGTCAGAGCAGGCCCTGCCCTCAGCCCCATGGATTCCCCCAGGATGAGCAGGGAGAGGGAAGGACACAAGTTTGGATATCACATCCCCCCCTGGCTGGCACTGCCAACCTTGGCCAGGCAGAAATGGGTGAGATAAAGGTTATCTCACAGCTCCCAGAGCTGCTCTGTTCTCCTGCCCTTCTGCAGCACCTCCCCAGACCCAGAGCTCAGCTCCACCTGCCCTCTCCTCAGGGAGACCCCACAAACGAGGGGCCAAAACCTCGGCCAGACCCCTGGAGAGGGAGGAACAGCAGCGTTTCCACAAGAAATTCCAAACATTCCAGCCTCACCTCTCCTCTCCCTCACGCCCAGCAGCAGGATGAGGGCACAGAGGATGTAGAGCCCCCCGATGACCCCCGCAGCGATCATGTAGGCGTTTCTCTGTGCAAGACAGGGAGCAGCAGTCAGGGAAGGGGCTCATCCCGGGATCAAGGCTGCTCTGGGGGATCTCCAGCTCACCGTGTCCGTGAGTGATGCCGTATCATGGGTCGTGTTCAGCTCCTCCATGGCCACCGAGGAGTTGGGCAAGCCGAAGAAGAAGGGGCTCCCGATGCAGGGGGTGTCCACCTTGCCAACGATCTGGCCCTGGATGGCAGTGCCCAGCACGGTGCCCAGCACCTCCACGGTCATACCTGGAGGGAGAGGCCAGCAGGAATGAGCCCTTGGCCACAGCAGAGCATCCCCAGGGCTGGGATTCAGCGCCCGTCCCAGGGAGAAATGAGCCAGCCCAGCTGTGCTTCCCTCCAAATCCCCAAGGGATAAAGGGAAA
>NC_031791.1:1428350-1429423 GCF_001522545.3 Parus major
AGGGGGGGCTCTTACGGTAGGCAGTGGCCGAGTCCCGCTCGCTCTGCTCCCTGCTGATGAACATGGTCAGGGCTGAGTAAGGCACGTGGAAGCACTGCAATGGCACAAGGAGAAGTGGCTCAGGGAGGGTGGAACAGCCCTGGGGACCTGGGGCAGGGTGGTTTCTGCCCCTCTCTGCAGCTCAGCAAGGGGCAGGCAGGGATTGGCAGCCTCCATCCCAGGTGTGAGCAGAGCCTGACTCACCGTCACGAGGGTCTGGAAGGCACAGTAGAAGACGAGATACCACATCACTTGTCCTTTGGAGATGTCTGGCACAAACCAGATGAGGAAGTAGGAGATGATGGCAAAAGGAGTGGAGAACATGATCCTTTGAGAGAACAAAATGTCAGCCTGACCAGCCCAGCTCCCCCTGCTTCCACACATCCCCTGGGGCTCAGGTGTCTGATCTGGGGGCTCCTGAGCTGCTCCAGGGTGATCCAAACCACGCTGGAGGCAGCAGCTCAGGCCTCACAGGGTTGGAAGAGCTGACTCAGTGTTCCAGAGAAGAGCTTTCCTTGCACTAACAGAGATGTCTCCTTCCACGGAAGGGATTGATCTGCTCCTGCCTTGGCTTCCACCCCCGGCCCCGACCTCTCCCCCAGGCAGCACTGCTGTGTTCAGCAGGATGCAATCACCTCCTTCATCCTGGCAAGGGCTGGGGAGCAGCTGGGGAACAGCCAGGCAGCTCAGCCTTGCTCCCCAGCAGCCAAAAAACCTCTCACCAGCTTGGCTTTGCTGCCAAGGCCCCCCAAGCCCTGCTCCTGGGGTCAGCCCTGCTCTCTGAGAGGCTGGCTCCTTCCTCCACCTCTGCCCAGCCTTCCCGAGCTGTGGGAGGAGTGACACGGGATGCAAAACACAACAGAGGATCAGAGGGGACTGCTCAAGTGCTGGGCCTTGGCAGGAATTCCCGCAGGATCTGCCAGCAAGGGCATCTGCCCACTTCATGCAGCACATCTCATAACCCCTGTCCTGCTGCAGGACAGCTGGGGCACAGCTCTGCCCTGCACGGGCACCTGGGGACACCCAGGGACACC
>NC_031791.1:1430071-1446146 GCF_001522545.3 Parus major
CCATGGGCACCCCACAGGCACCCAGGGACACTACAGGCACCCAGGGACACCATGGACACCCAGGGACACACCATGGGACACCATGGGCACCCAGGGGACACCATGGGCACACCACGGGCACCCAGGGGACACACCATGGGACACACCATGGGACACCACAGGCACCCAGGGACACCCAGGGGACACACCAGGGGACACCACGGGCACCCAGGGGACACCACGGGCACCCAGGGCCCCCCATTACTCAGGGGCACCCAAGGACACCACAGGCACCCCAGGGGCACCCCAGGAGCACCAGGGGCACCCCAGGGGCACCCAGGGACACACCACAAGCACCTACGGACCCCACGGGCACCCAGGGACCCCACGGGCACCCCATCACCCAGGGGAGCAGGACGGAGTGAAGCGAGCCAGGTGTTGAGTTTAAACCCACGTCTGTTCAAGAGATGGATTTTTCCGGGGGATTTGCGAGCACCCTGCGCTCCACAAACCCCAGGACAGAGGCCCTGGAGCGAGTCCAGCAGAACTGGACACGGCACAGAGCCACTCATGGCCAGGGTACAGCGCGATCTTTCCGTCCGGGCTGACGTTCAGGACGCAAAGCTTAAATTTAAAGCCGGGGAGGGAGCGGGGAGAGAAACAGAAACTCCGTGGATGGAGAGCAGCGACAGAGGCTGCACAGGACACAACACATGCACATTTTTCCTCGCCCACGTCACCCCGTTGGGGAAGGAGGGGGGGAGGAAAGCTCGGAGCAGCTCCAGCCCCTCCTCGCTGCCGCTTATCTGCGCTCACATCCGCGGAGCCAAGAGAAACGCGGAGCCAAACGTCGAATGAAATCACCAGAGCGGCGTCACGCTCGGCATCGCATGAGCGTCAGATGTGCCAATTCCCCCCAGCGCCGGGCAGCTGAGCCCCGGCCAGGGCTGACCACAGCTCCTGGCAGGCTGAGGAGTGACTGAGAGTAACCCCTGACCCGGGGAGAGGTGATGAAGGCGCTCGGAGGCGGCTGCTGTGACGTGCCCCGGCGCTCATTGGCCCTGCTCGGTGGTGTGTTCCTTTGTGCAGCTCGCACACCCCTTCCCGGCCAGCTTCAACTGTCTGCTGCCCCCAGACCAGGTCAAAGCCAGGGGTTCCTCAGTCACCTCAAGGAAAAGTTTAGTCAGGGAGAAGTCTGCGGTGGTCAAGGAAATGGGGATCCCAGCTCAGAGCTGGGGGCAGTGACGTCCATGAGGCTGGGAAGAGGAGGAAGCAGCCAGCAGATGAGGTGGTGGAAGGAAATGCGCCAAAAAAGTGCTTGAAAGAAAGAGAACTGAAAGGAGAGAGGTGGTGGCCCTGAGGGAAGGTGTCCTCTCCCTTCTAAAGAACTGGAACAGCCACAAGCTTTGAGCTGGAGCCAGCTGGGCTTGGTCCTACGGATCAGCCCCTTCAGAGCCCGGCAATGAACCCTCACACACGGCGGGGTCACCTCGCAGGTGTTGAGGGTTGGGGTCAAGCAGCAGCCTTGAGACCACCCCAGCACCTGCAGCTCCTGGCTTTGCACGCAGGGAAACTGAGGCAGCGCCAGCAGCTCCGCAGCCACGGCGGCACCACCAGCCTGGGGCTGCTCAGCCCCGCAGAGCCAGAAAAACCTGGGTTTAAGAGGTTTAAAATCAGCCTGACTCCATCCAAATTGGGCTCAGCGGGCAGCCCTTGAGCCGCGCACAATAGCAGCGAGCTCCGGCTGCCCCGGCACTGCTGAGGGGCCCAGCGCAAGCCAACAGCTCTGGCTAATTTTAACGGAGCAGGAGGAATGCGGCCACTTCAGTCCCACCCCCTGCCTCGAGATTAGGGCGAGCAGAACCATCCGTGGCTCTCCCACACAGCCCTGCCGCACTCCCCGCGCTAATCTCCGGACCCCAGACCCTGCTGCAGGCAGGGAGAAGCTATTTCAGGCCACGTGTGTGGAGCCCGCCTTCAACAACCGCCTGCTGCTGCCCTGAGCTATTCCAGGAAAGGCAGGAAGCAGAGGGTATAATCTGTGGGGGAAAGCACTGCGTCCCTCCAGCTCCACTCTCCCCCCCGAGCCCACCCTCTCTGTATTTCTGCGATCCCACAGGCGCACCAGGTTATTTTAGCCACCCCGTCCCCACTCGGGCATTAATTCTCCACATCCCGTGCAGGAACAGGTGTTCAGGGATGTCCTAAGCCTGCCCTGGGTGCAGGCACGAGCGGTTTGGGGGTTCACAAAGCCCATCCCATCTGCTCCTTCAGCCCGGGGAGCACCCACGTGCAGACACCCAGATCCCTGACAGCTGTTTCCCTGCCATGGGAGCACCCTCGTGACTGTCAGCCGGCACTTCCACCGCCGCTCATCGGCCACACACACACCCCCAGCCCTCGTCCCTGCGGTGCTGCCACCCTCCCAGGGCCCTGCAGCCACGGCAGGGACAAAGTCCAGCACGGTGACAAGGACATTAGAGCTTGCAGGTGCAGTGACATTGAGGTCAGCCAGGTCCAGCTCGGGACCGGCCAGAGAAACTGGCACAAACTCGAGGCCACCCAGCTGTTGGTGGCACCTGGGGCTTTTTGGAGCTCTTGGCACCTCACCTGGGCGAGCCAGGGCGTCAGCACGTCCTGCCCTGCACACCTCATGCCAGGGGATACCCAAAGCTGACTGGAAGAGCTGTGACACATCAGGAAGGGAATGCAGGCTGCTGGCAGCAGCTCTTACCAGGGCATCAGGCGGCCAAAGCGGGTCCAGGAGGTTTTGCTGATGAAGAAGCCCACCATGGGGTCTGTGATGGCATCCCACACTCGTCCCACAAACAGGATGATGGAGGCATAGAAAGCGTCCACCTGCAGGAGGAGAAACTTGTGTCAGGATGTGCAAACCCCCAGCGCTCCCAGCTGCCCTTCGTGAGCCCCTCAGGACCACCCCAACCCCACCTACCGTGACCCCACAACCATCCGGGAGCAGCTCCCCGCTCTCTCCTCCTCCTTCAGAGGGATTTGAGGCTCCCGGCAGCTCCGAGCGCTGCCCCACCACTCTCTTTCCACACGGAATTCCCACATCTCAGAGCTCCCCAAACCCAGCCCAAGGGAACCCACAGCCTCTTCCTCCACGGTTTCCTTCCCCCCGTGTTTCACACCGACCCGGAACGCTGCGGCTCTGTAGGACGGGTCCCGTGCCCCCCCAAAACAGCCACCAGGACCCCGCTTTGTCCCGTGGGCACACCAAACACGGAGCGGCCGCACGGTAACAACACGCCCGGGACGGTCCCGGGGGACACCGCATCACCGGGGGTCCGGGGGGTCGCGGCACCGCCAAGCCCCGAGAGCTCCGTGCCCCGGGCAGAGCGGCCCCGGGAGCTCCGGGACCCCCGGGCAATCCCGCCCCCCAGCCCAGCCCAGCCCCAAGGCGGCCGTACCTGCGCCACGTCCAGCAGGTAAATCTGGAGGAAGAAGCCGAGGGCGCAGCCCGTGATCTGGTACGGAGCCCCCCCGACGGCGTAGCACAGCTTGCTGCACACCGACAGCCGCTCACGGCTCTCCTGCAACCGGCACCGGCGTTAGCGACCCCGGGAAGCGCCCCCCGCCCCGAGCCAGCCCGGTGCCCCCCTCCGCGTGTCCCCGGTGCCCACCCTGCGGCGGTGCTGGCGGAGAGCGGGCGGCAGGAGCCCCCCGGCCCCGGCCGGCTCCGCGCCGCCGCCCCCGGCCATGCCGTGCGCGATGAATGGGCCGAGCCGCCGCCGCCCGCCCTTGTACCGGCCGAGCCCGCCCCGGGAGGACCCGCCCCCAGCTGCCTCCTCCTCCTCCTCCTCCTCCTGCTGTCCCGGCCCTTCCCCCGGCAGCGCTCCCCTCCCTGCGGCTCCCTGGTTTCACCGCCTCCCCTCTGTCCCACTTGACCTCATCCCTCCATTCTCCTGTTCTTCATCCCTTATCCCCCCACTCCATCCCTTCCCTCCATCCCAGCCCTTCATCCCTTGTCGCCGCTGAAGATGAACAGGTCACACGGACACAGGTCGAGGTGTGGTGAAAAGAAGAAACAGTTTATTTTTCCTTCCAGGATTTATAGGTTTCTAACCCCAGCCAGGGATGGGATGGTCAGGATAACACTTTCCCCCTGCACTGGCCATGAGAGATGCCCATCACAAGACGTGGAACAGAAAGAATGTACACATATCTATGTTTACAGTCCCTGTCCTGGGAAAGTCTTTAGAAAACCATGGTAGCAAGCTCAGAAGCTGAGTTTTCAGGGTGACAATCCCTTGGAATCTCAGGGTGGTTTGGGTTGGAAGGGGCCTTGCAGCCCATCTCATGGCACCTCCCAGACAGGTTGCTCCGAGCCCCATCCTCCCTGGCCTTGAGCACTTCCAGGGATGGAGCATCCACCTCCTCTCTGGGCAGCCTGTGCCAGTGCCCCACCGCCCTGATGGTTAAAAACTTTCTTTACATCTCACCTAAACCTCCGCTCTTTCAGTTTAAACCATCACCCCTTGTCCTGTCCCACAACAGGCCCTGCTGGAAAGGATGCAGGGGACACTCGCAGTGTCCCCCTCCCCGGATGGACACACAGACATCGATCCCAGCCCCTCTCAGCCGTGCCAGCCGCTGTTTGCCCACCAGTGAGCACACACAGACCCGTGTCAGTGTCGTGTCACCCCAGTGACAGCCACCAGCTGCCCTTGGCTCAGGCCACCAGGGCTCAAAGATCGCCCTGAGATGAGGCTGCAGAGCAGGGCTGGGCCAAGGGGGCCAGCGTGGCACGGGTGCCGTGCCCTGAGTGCCACTTGGAGCTGGGCGTGGGGATGGGAGCAGGCAGGACAGGGCCTGGGATGCAGCAGAACCTGAGGGATCAGCAGGCTGGGTGGCCCAGCAGCTCCAGGCACTCCCAGTTTTTGGGAGCACGGAGCTGGTGTCACCACTGACTCACAGTTTCTGGCCCCTCGTACACCTGCAGTGGGTTCCCCTGTCACAGGGATGTGTCACAGAGATGCCACCCCCTCGGGATGGGGGCCTGTGTGGGGCTTCAGGGCGTCCAAATCAGGGACACAAAATACCTCTAAAGAAGCGAGGAGTCAGGTGTGGATAAAGACCTGCCTCAGTTTCCCTTTTCACATGGAACACTTCTCGCCAAAGAGCAGAGGGGACTCCTGTGGTGGCACTTGGCCATGTTCTGGGGACCAGACCCCCACTGGGTGTGACCCCAGCACCATTACTCTGCTGCCTTTGTCCTGGGGGCTCCTCACCTCCTGGGAATGCTTTTGACATTCCTGTCCTTGAGCAAAGGCTCAGGAGCTGCCTCCTGGGCAAACACGGATTTAGGGGAACAAAGAGACAGCCTTTGAGACAGAGATTGTGCAGAAACACCACAGATAGGTGAGCCCAGCCTTGCATATGAAGAGGAGAAGTAGACAGACCAGGATTTCCCTGGATTAGGAGGATTTTCTCCCCCAGATCTGCTATTGCACAATTTCCGGTGGGGGATTTGAGCCTTTCCTCCCGAGCAGATGCTCGGGGGGATCCTCACGGTGATAAAGGACCCGCCAAGGGCTGATCCCAGCTGGGATGTCCCTGCAGCAGCTCCTGCCAAGCCTGGGAACTCCAGGGACCCGCAGATGGCTGGGCTGGGCTGCTCACAGGGCCACCGTTGTCACCAGGACCGCTTCAATCACCCCTCTGACAGTGACACTGCACCGGGGGCCTCCACATCCCTCAGCTGGGGACCCCAACGGGGCCTTTTTGGGGATGGCACCCAAATGCTGGCCCTGAGGACATGGAAGGATGGGGGTGCACGATGCCATCCCGCCTGCCACCCACACCTGCCGCTGTCACATCCGGCACAGCCTGGAGCAGGATCTGAGCAAGTGTGAGAGCACCCGAAACCAGACTGCCCTGCCAGGCCGGACAGGAGGGATGGGCTTGGGGACAAACAGCAGCGAGGTGATCCCAGAGCTTTTGGGGGGCCCGCAGATCTTCCTGAGCGTGTGGATGGCACTGCCTGACACCGCAGAGCTTCTCCAGGGCTCAGGGCACCTCCTGCTGTCGGGCAGGGTGTGACAGCGGCAAAACGAGGGGAGGGATGGAGGGAGTGAGGAGGCAGCAGGGCTGGAAGCAGCGGTGCATTTTCCTCTCCTTTTCTCTGCACTCTCAGAGTGGGTGGCTGCACGCCCAGGGAGCTGGGGCTGCTGTGACCCCGGGGCTGTGGGCTCTGTCCCCCTCCCTTCAGGCTGGGCAGCGTTCAGTGGAGGTGCTGCAGCCCAAAGGGGCTTGGGATTTTTTGCAAACCTCCAGCCAACAGCTTCTCGGGGACAAAAGGGACTCACTGCGTGGCTGCTGCCCTGCGCTGCCCACCCCTTTCCTGTGTGGGACCCTGGGGACCGTGTCACAAGGCAGAGGGGGACGAGATGGAGCCAGGATATGTTGGCACAGCCTCTGCTCCCTCCCTGAGCATCCAAGGCTCGCACGGGGATGACAGAGCGGCTGGAAGGCTGCTGCAGTGGGATGGGGACACCAAGAGGCAGAACCACACCCAGGACACCCCCGAGCCACCTGTCAGGCTCCGGGGGTGGCTGCCCATTTCCGGGAAAGCGCTCTGGGGTCTGGAGCTTCAAAGCCCAGCCCTGCTGGAGGTGGGGATCCAAAGGCCACAGACACACAGCGTTGCCCTTGCATCATGTGTGGAGCAGTGCCAGCCACCAGGGCAGCTCCCGTGGGGCTGTGCCAGCACCGGGGACACGCAGTGGCACTGTCTGGGGACCTGTGCCAGCACCGTGCAGCTGCGGGGCACGGTGAGGGCTGTCCTGTCCCGTGGGTGGCCCCTCTGTCGCTGTCACCGCAGCCTCCGGAGCTGTCACCCTCCCACGGTGTTAGCAGCGAGAGGCTCTCGGGTGCTGCTCGCCAGGGAGGAAAGGGCGGCGCGGTCCCTCCAGCCCCCTCCAGCTCGGCTTCTGCACCTCCAGAGCACCCGGAGCCCCTCGGAGCCGGGACAGGCTCCTGCCTCACCCTGGGAAAAGCTGGCGGTGTCCCAGAGGCCGGGGAGGAAGGGGAGAAGGGAGGAAGGAAGGATGGAGACGTGGCCGGGCGCTATAGGCTGGGGCAGGGTGCGCTCCTGTGCCTGTGGAGGTGCCGGTGTCACAGCAGGCGGGGCCCGGGCAGTGCCAGCCGTGTCCCCAGCGCCACCAGCGCTTGTCACTGCACAAACCTCTGTGGCAGCTCTGCCCTCGGTGCAGGCCGATCTGTGGCTTCACCCGCGCTTCCCAGAGAGGGAAAGGGAAAGGTGGGAGGGCTCCGGCTGGTGACAGCCCGGCCACACGCCCGGGGCTCCCAGCGTGGCTGGGGACCGGGGCCGAAGCTGAGATCGGAGCACAAAGGGAACATCAACCCGGGCTCCACCGCGATTCCCAGATCCCGCAGCTCCTGCCCCGGCCCCACGGGCGCTGCGGGCAGGATTGGGATGCTCAGGGATGCTCTGGAAGGGCCAGGAGGACATTTAGGTCGCTGTGGCCATGGAGAGAAACCACAGCCCCGGGCCGGCACTGTCGCAAAGCTTTGCAGGGTCCGCCGAGCCCCGAGCCAGCAAAGGAAGGGTCGGAGCTTCCCGGGGACACACCGGGACACACCGGGGGACGTGACATGCTTGGGGACAGCCGCCAGCCCAGCGCCCGCTCCCAGCCCCGCTGCTCTGCCTGCTCAGTGCCCTCAGATGGGGCAGTGGGGAAACTGAGGCAATGGGGAAACTGAGGCACGGAGTGATGGCGGCGCTGTCCCCCCGGGCGGGGGGTGCCCGGTGCGGTGTCAGCCGCGCGTCCCCGTCCCCGCCGCCCCTCGCACGGTGCTCCCGGGGCCCAGCAGGTGGCGCCCCGCGCCCGCCGGTGGCGGCGGAGGGGGACGGGGACCGGGGGGGACCGGGGGGAGCCGTGATGGACCGGACTGGGTTGGACTGGGCTTGTCTGAGCTGGGCTGGACTGGGCAGTGCTGGGCTACACTGGTCTGACCGCACTGGACTTTACTGGGCTGTGCTGGTCCATGAAGGGCATTGCAGTGCTGGGCTGGACTGGGTTGGACTGGGCTGGACTGGGTTGGACTGGGCTGGACTGGGCTGGACTGGGACAGCTTCCTCCCTCCAGGGCCGGTGCTCCCAGTCCCCCCCAGCTCCCGACTGGGGCAAATCCCGTGGCCGCATCCACAGCGGGTGAAGAAAGGACGGTGCTGGGGTGAAGTGGGTTCACACACACACACACTGTGACGGGAATCTGTCGGTTCCCGGTGGACTTTGTACCTGCGTGTGTGTGTGTGTAACAGTTAAGTGCAGGAGGTGAAAGCCCCACTGTGTTTTCACAACATTTATTGCCCTTTCTAGAAGGAACTTGGCGCTGGAGAGATGCAGCATCACCTGTGTCCCCAAAGACACACACAGCTTGTCCCTCCCGACCCCAAAGCTGGACGTGCCAGGTGCTGCATGGGCAAACTGCTGCTGGTGGGAGCTGTGTGCGTGTCCCAGGGCACCCCAGCTTCCCTCCAGCCTGTGGCTCCTGACAGGGGCTCCCAGGCCCTTCATGGCCCTTCCTCAGTGCACAGACCTCGTTCCTCATGGGCATTGTGTCCCCCAGCTCTGTTTTTCTCGTGTTCCCACAGCACCTCCTTGCTTAGCCAGCTTTTTGCTGGAGTTGGTGTCTGTCGTTCAGGAGGGAAATGTCCCCAGCTGGGTCTGTGGGGGCTTTGGGAAGGAGCAGGGATTCCTCCAGGTGGCATCCAGGGTGTCACCTGAGCTGGACACAAACACTAGGTGACCCCACTGCTGTCCAGTGCTGGAGCCACTTTCCTGCCTGTGGTGTCAGCATTGAGTGTGAGCTGGGCAGCCCAACAGGAACTGGGGTGACGGCCAAGCAGGGGGGACAGAGCAGAAAGAGCACTCAAAAATCGTCCCCGGCAGCAAGTGATGCCTCCTTGTGACTTGTCCCCTCTTCTGCAGTTAGCTTTGCCCTCGTCCCCAGGCTGGTGGCACGGCTGTGTGTCCCTCATTAGCGCTTGCCCAGGGGGACCCCCCACACCCTGCCCCTCCCGCCGGGCCAGGGACGGCGCTGGGAGCCCCCGGGACGCTCCTGGGCACAGCGAGGAGCCCCAGGCCCAGGGCACGGCGTGGCTGCAGCTCCAGAACCCCGGGAGCGACACTGGGGACCACCGGGGACCCCCCCCACCGTGTCCCCTCGGGGGGCGGGGCACTGACAATGGCCACGCCCATTATGCAAATCCTCGCGCGGCGATTGGTGGGGGCGCGGCCGGGCTCCGCGGCCGGGCTATAAGAGCGGGGGAACAATGCGCCCGCGGTCCCGGCTCGGGGGCTGGCGCCGGGGTGGGGGTCCCCCCTCATCCCTGGGGCTGCCCCTCTCCTGAGCGCCCGTTCTTCTCTCGGCCGCTCCCTTCCCCGTGCCGAGATGGAGTTGGACTCGTACCAGCACTACTTCTACGATCACGACGCCCAGGAGGATTTCCACCGCTCCACGGCGCCCAGCGAGGACATCTGGAAGAAGTTCGAGCTGGTCCCCACGCCCCCGTTGTCCCCGCTGGGCACCCCCGGAGAGAAGGGGTGCTGCTCGGGGGCGGAGGAGCGCCCGGGATGGCTCTCCCGGTACTGCCTCGCCGGGGAAGAGCCGGAATATCTCATAGGGACGGGGCAGATCTTCGGGAACCTGAGCGCTTTCATCCTCAAGGATTGCATGTGGAGCGGTTTTTCAGCGCGGGAGAGACTGGAGAAGGCGATGACAGAGAAACTTTCCACGGGCACGCAGAGAGCCACCCCGCACAAACCGTCCTTCGCGCAGGATTTTGGTTTCAGCAGCTCCGTCAGCGAGTGCGTGGATCCCGCTGCCGTCTTCCTCTGCCCGCTGGCCGAGAGCAAGATCCCCGCATCCTCGGGATCCGAGGGCCAGAGCGATTCCGGTAAGGGATGGAGCCGCTCCGCCGCCGAGCTGCCCGGTGCCCCCGGCCTTGCTGGAGCCACGCGTGTCCACACATGTGTGTGCAGGGAGCCTCCCAGCCGGGCTGCGCCTTTGTTGAGGCTCCAAGCGAGCCCCGGTCCCGGCCCCACGAACAAAGCGGGCTCGGCTGTTCCCCTTTCCCGCTGGGTTTCTGTTCAGGAAACCCCTGTCCCTCTCGGGAGGGTGCGTGGGGCTCCCTCCGGCCCCTTTCCCTCGTCCCGGCCCCACGGAAACCTCGTAGGAAGGTTGAAGGGCAAGTTTGCAGCTCACCGTGCAAAGTTTGGGGGTTTGAGCGTTGCGCTCCGCGCTCTGCCAGCGGCTCGTAAATTCGGCTGCTCCCCCTTCTTCCTCCTACGGCCCACCCGGGACGGGCTTCCCTCGGGATAAAAGGCAAAATATGTCCCGGGGGCAGCAGGTTTGGGAGCTGCGGCGTGTCCCCGCAGGCGGTGGCTCGGTCGGACGGGCAGGAACAGCCGCCCCGGCTGCGGCGTGTCCCAGCCCAGCCCCGGGGCACGTCTGCCTGTCCCGCGTGGGGTGTGTGTGTGGGTGTGGGTGTTTACACGGGGGGTCGGGCTGGGACGCGGATACCTCCGAAACCCACCCGCCAAGGGCATTGTGGTGCCGCTGCCCCTCATCTCTCCAATCTCACGCCAATTTTCGGCGCTTATTTGCAAACACCCTCCGGCTCTCCGCAACCTCCCCGCGCCCCGTGGGGGCCCGTGCGATGTTTCCCTGGCTCCCGCGGAGGCCGGGCTGACTCGGCTGCCGTGGGAGCGCTGACGCGGTGCCGTGACCCCGTTAATAAATCTGCCGGTGGCCGCCACCTGCGCCGGTGAGTCACGGCGCGGGGCTTAATGCCATTAGTAGCCCGGGGACTGTAAGCCAGGTCGAGGGCGTTAAGAGGCTTAACCCAAATATGCGCGGGCCTGGCGGGGGCCGCGGGGATGTCGGTGGGGTCCCGGGAGGGTCCCGGTGGGGTCTCGGGGGTCCCGGAGGGGTCCGGCCGCGCCACGTGGGCGCCGAACAAAAAGCAACAGATTGCAAACAATGAGAGGGGCCGCGCTGATGGACAGGAGCACGGACCAATGGGATGGCAGAACAGCCGGCCTGCCCCGTGGGAGAGCCAATGAGCGCCTCTGGGGGGCGGGGTTAGGCGGTGTGAGTTCTTATTAATGAGGTTGTGTGTGTGTACACGGGGCTGAGACCGGGTGGGTTGTGACACTGCTGAGTGTCCCCCAGCCCAGGAGCTCCAGTGTCAGGGGGGTTTGGGCTCCCTGGGCTGAACCCCAAGGCCTGGAGGGTTTGGGGTATCGGCTGGGGCCACTATCAGAAGCTCACCATTGGTCCCCTCACCGGATAATGGGGGCCAGACCTCTGCCCACGATGCTGGGGGTGGTTTGAGCATCTCAAGGGACCTTTAGAAATGGCTGTATTTTCCCCCAAAGTCTAGGAAAAAAGTTGGAGGCCCGCCCCTAAAGTGAGAGCAGTGGCTGCGGATGTCCCCAGGGCCAGCTCCCTGCCACTGGGCTTTGCTGGGACGGGACAACTGCGGTGGCAACAGGCAGAGTGCTTTGGGGCCAATTATGCTTTATTTAGATCTTTCTGTTTCTGGGCTTGAGATGCCTTTGAGGTTCAGAGTCTGCTCTGGGACCTCTTCACCTCTCCCTCCCTCCCTCCCTGCGCGGTGGGGGATTGTCCCCTCTGTCCCCGGGAAGCCGGGGCTGAATGGGCTTTATCACTTGTGAAAAGTAACAAGTCACCGAGGTGGGAAGCTGCAGCCCAGGGAAACAAAGGCTAGTTCTGCCCTTATATCCCTCATTTACAATTCCAATGGGCCATGAAAGCACCCGACCGGGATGAACTTTGGAACTAGGCTGTCCCAGCATCCTGCTCCTCCAGTTCCCCCCCACCTCGCAGGAGGGCTCGGCTGTTTCTTTCCTGATGATCCTTTATGATGAACACACGTTGCTCCTGGTGCTGAAGTGAGGTGGAAGTAAAGCCTCCCAGTCCAATTCTGGGTGACCAGGCTCATGAAACAGGGAGGGAATTCCACTCCTTCCCACGCGATGGTATTGGAGGGGCACTTAAATCACTCCATCCCTTCTGGAGGTCACAGAAGAGGTCGCAGAGTTCGCAGTGCAGGGGCAAACTTCAGTGGGGAGGTTTTCCAGGGAGCTGTGGGGAACCCATAGAAAGGCGGTGAAGAGCACTGGGCATTCCCAGCTGATGGGGGTTTGTTCTTTCTTTGCCATGTGAGCAGAAGGTGAAGAGATCGACGTGGTGACGGTGGACAAGAGACAATCGCTCGGCCTGAGGAAGCCGGTCACCATCACGCTGCGTGCCGACCCCCTGGACCCCTGCATGAAACGCTTCCACATCTCCGTCCACCAGCAGCAGCACAACTACGCCGCCCGCTCGCCGCCGGACTCCTGTCCCCCTCCTGAGTCACCCCAGCAGGACCAGGAGGAGGAGGATGAGCCACCCAGCGCTGCGGAGCCAGCCCCTGCCGTGAGCCTGCCTGAGCCTGGCTTGCCAAAACCCAGCAGCAGCCCCGGCTCGGACAGCGAGGACGTGGCCAAGAGGAAAAACCACAACTACCTGGAGCGCAAGCGGCGCAATGACCTGCGCTCGCGCTTCCTGGCCCTGCGGGACCAGGTACCCGGGCTTGCCAGCTGCCCCAAGACCCCCAAAGTGGTGATCCTGAGCAAATCCTCGGAGTACCTGCAGTCTCTCATCAGTGCCGAGAGGAGGATGGCAGCCGAGAAGCGGCAGCTGCAGCTGCGCCAGACCCAGCTGCTCAAACGGATTGCTCACCTTAAGGGGCACTAGCAGCCGGTGTGCCCCCCACTCTGGTCCCCACAACCCCCCAGCTCCTTCTCAATTTGCACATTTTTTAATTTTTTGGTTGCTTGTTGAACCGTTGGCCCCGGGGGCTGGAGAGCGTGGCAGTGGCTGCGGGAACGGGTCCAGAGCAGAGACCCATCCCCAGCATCACCTACCTGGGGTTGGCTTCCTGGTGCTGGGTGTTCCAAAATTCCCCTTGTCCCTGCTGTGAAGCTTCCTCAGTGACTGCTCCAGCTCAAGAGCTCAAATTTATTCCCCCTCCCCAGCAGCCCTCTCTGCCATTTGCCACTCACAGCATTTCTGGGAGCTACGCCTGGGCACCCACCTCACCCTAAAAATCCCAAGCAACCACATCTGCCTTGGCTCCTGGAAGCAGGCAGACACAGAGCCCAGCACGGGGCTGTCCTCTGGAGGGATCCCACGGAGATGGTGACAGCAGGATGTGTCTCTCACTGGGATGAACAACACCTTGTGGGCAATCCCCCTGCTCGGCTGGACCGTACCTCACTTCCTTGTCACTTCACGCAGTAGCTGGTCCTGGATTTTTATCTTTTAGAAACTGCTGCTGTAACTGCAAGTCTTATACTGGAGGCTGTGTTTTTATACTGTATTTTTGTACCACTTTTTGAGAAGTATTGGTAAAGAGTTTGCTTTTTTATATATATATAAATATATAAAAACTTTTTTTTTTTTTTTTAAGGGGGATTTCCTGCTGTGGGGGAGGGCTCAGTCCTGCTGCACTTTAGGGAGATCAGGAAGGGGCTGGTTCCTGCTGGACCCTTGAGCTGAGTCCTCGCAGAGTCCATTCACCCCCTTGCAGCTCTCCAAACCACCCATTTGCAATAACAGGGAATTTTATCCCTTTCCCATCCTTGTGAGCATCCTTGTGACCCTTTTTTTCCCCACCTTTGTGAGTTCTTCTTCACCAGCAGCCACTTAAAATCCCCAGCAAAGGTTGGGCTGCGCTGCCTTCCCTGTCTGTGCCCTCCTGCTGCCCGGCCTGTGGGGGGATGTGGGTGGCAGAGTCCCCTGTCCCCTCCCAGGGGTGCTGGCAGGGGTGGTCCCATGGGATGGCACCCTGGGGTCCCTGCTGACCTGCTGAGAACTGTTAGAGTTAACACTGGTTGGATTTAGCACTTTCTTCATTACCTCATACTTCATAAATAAATAAGTTTGCAACAGTCTGGGTTGTTTTTTTCCGTGCAGTTGGCTGTGGGTTTCCATGGGGGGGCTGCTCTGGCCCCTGGGTTTTGGGGTATCCTGGTCATGAATAGAAATTAATCTATTTTGCACCAGGGTTCAGCTGCACCAAGACTGAGCTCTTTGTCCTGGTTTTCTCCCAGCGCTCCAAGAAGTGGTGGTGGTGCTGCGGCCAGGGAAATGAATCACCTGGATTATTTTTCCTCCTTTTAAGTGGTTTTATTGGCAAGGAAGGGCAGGCTGGACTCGGAGAAGGCTTTGATGTAACCATAAACCCCCCTAATGGGGTTTGGGGCGGGGGGTGTGGGGAAATCGCTGCCACACAGGTCAGGGGCTGGGGCTGGGGCTGGCAGTAACCCTATAGGGAGGGGGGGAATGCAATCCACTCGCTTCCAGGGGCACCAGAGAGCTCCATATCCCAGATCTGCCAAGTGGATGAAATTATATATACATGTGTTCTCCCTGCTGCCCCCAAACCTGACGCCTTTGGGTTTCCTTTGTCCTGGCAGCAAAAGCCTTGCTCTAAATGCAGGAGGGATGTGGGATTATGTTACTGCTGAGGAGTCAGGAGCGAGGAACTGCTGCTGGAGCATCGATCACCTGGGGAAAACCAGCCTTAAATAGCAAGGATGGCACACAGAAGCTCTTAAACACCCATCCCTTTGGTTCCAGCAGCGTTTCACACTCTTGTGTTGCATCACACGGTGTCACAGCCTTTCAGAGCTGCATTAAAAGGTGCTCTCATGACCCACAGCTTAACCAGGGAGCGGGCTGACCTAAATCTGACACCTCGCCCATGCGCAGGAAACAAAGCCCAGCTGTACCAGCCCCTCAAACGGTTATTTTTGTGGTGTTTTTGTGACACTCAGTCTCTGTTGTCTCAGCTCAAGGTGACCCTCCCGAGAAGGTTTTTTTGCTTTTCGTGCTGAAGGAAGTTTAGAACGTTAATTATCTTCCTTGGAAGTGATGAGCAGATCCACGGACTGAGCTGAGACTGTCACCAGCGGGAGATGTCCCCAAAGCCCAGATCAAACTGAAGAGCTGCGTTGCAGTTTGTAAACACCTTTGAGTTCTCCTGCCTAAAGCCTGTGTCCATATGTGTCTACCTGAAACTTCCCTGGTTACTGGAGCACATGTCTCCTCTCATGTTGTCACAGTCAGGATGAGGGAAGGAGACTGACAGTGCTATGAAGTGAACAAAATAAACACACAGGGCTTTCCTGCTCGCTTGTTCAGCTCTGCAATTTGTGAGTGTCAGCTGCAATCATCACAAGCCGGCATTGCCAGGGCCTGAATTCGTTATTTTTTAATGCACACTGCCCTGCTAACACCCTGCTCTATGCTGTACCCCCCAAACCACTTCTGCTTGCCCACCACATCTTCCCTCCCGTCCCTGCGCTGGCCCGGGGGTGTCGTGGGCTCGATGCCGCCTTCACGCCTGGGCTGGCAAATTTTTAGGACAGTTTCCCGAGGCAGTGATAATCCCTTCCCTGCCAAGGGGGGCTGGCTGCCCACACCCCCCTGGCCCGCAGCCTCCCTCTCCCTGTTGCCATGGCGAGGGATGTGTGTTGCCAGGGAGAGCAGCACCGTGGAGGTGCCATGGCAACAGCCTCTCCTTTTCCCTCCCCTCTGTTGCCACGGAGACAGCGGCCCGCTCCCCATCTCCTGTTGCCGTGGCGATGGGAAGGACGAGCCTCAGTGGAAGCTGCGGTCGCCATGGCAACGCCCTCCTCTCCGTTGCTACGGCAGCACCCCCCTCGCATCATCCCACTCTGCCCCGTTGCCATGGCAACAGCCCCACGCCTCACCGCTTTGCCCCGTTGCTATGGCAACAGCATCCTTGCCACTCGGTCCTGAGAAAGGGACCACGGGGCAGAGCCCCACGCGTGGACAAGGGCGTGAGGGGCTTGGGGGGGTAACGAGGGGTCCGAAAAGGGGTCGAGGGAGCAGGGAGGGGTTTGGGTACCCTGGACCCGGGGAAGGGACCGGGCTGGGCGCGGGGACCCGCGGCAAGGATGGGGACACAGAGGCACGGAGGGGGCTGGGGAGGGGAGCCCCGGCGGGCACGG
>NC_031791.1:1446869-1448944 GCF_001522545.3 Parus major
TGCTCCTGTCCCTGTATCCCTGTCCTGTCCCCGGTGCTCCTGTCCCTGTATCCCTCTCTTGTCCCTGGTGCTCCTGTCCCTGTAACCCTGTCCTGTCCCTGGTGCTCCTGTCCCTGTATCTGTCCTGTCCCTGCTGCCCCTGTCCCTGTATCCCTGTCCTGTCCCTGGTGCTCCTGTCCCTGTATCTGTCCTGTCCCCGGTGCTCCTGTCCCTGTAACCCTGTCCTGTCCCCGGTGCTCCTGTCCCTGTATCCCTGTCCTGTCCTTGGTGCCCCTGTCCCTCTATCCCTCTCTTGTCCCTGGTGCTTCTGTCCCTGTATCCCTGTCCTGTCCTTGGTGCTCCTGTCCCTGTATCCCTCTCTTGTCCCTGGTGCTCCTGTCCCTGTATCCCTGTTCTGTCCCTGCTGCCCCTGTCCCTGTCCTGGTGTCCCCGTCCTGTCCCTGTCCTGGTGTCCCCGTCCTATCCCTGTCCCGGTGTCCCCGTCCTGTCCCTGTCCCAGTGTCCCTGTCCTGGTGTCCCTGTCCTGTCCCTGTCCCGGTGTCCCTGTCCTGTCCCTGTCCCGGTGTCCCCGTCCTGTCCCCGTGGGCAGTTCGGTTCGTGTGAGCAGCTCCTCTGTGTCCCCTCCCTGCCCTGTGGGCTCTGAACACGGCAGCACAAACAAAACTTCCGAGTTTGTTCCAAGTGTTTGTTTAAGTCTCCCATCCCAAATAAATTCACCTTGTTGAATGAAACCAGAGCGAAGGTGTTTTAATTTTAACCCACCAGAAGCTACACGGAGGTGTAAAGTGTTGTGTAAAGGGATGGAGCAGCTGGAATAGCTTGGTGCACCAGGGTGGTGTCCTCTGGTCTCAGCAAAGAGATTTGGGGAAGAATATTAAAAATTATCCTTTTTACTTGCCAGTGCCAGTGTTTGTGGTCTCATCTCTCACTGCAGGCAGCAGTATGGAATATATCAGTTGTGTGCTTGGGATAAGTCAACAATGAAGAGCAAAAACTCTTTTTTTTTGGTGTTAATTTTGTTCAGCTACAAGAGCTTTATCACAGGATGGACATTTCAGCCACCAAAAGAATAACAATTTTGTTGTTATTTAGCAAAATATTTTCCTTACTGATCTGTGCTTTCACTGCTCACTTCCTACAGTGCCTGAACTTTCCATCAAGTTTAATGTTAAATGTATTTATTATTCTAAGTAAAAAGGTGTTTTCTGCCAGCAACACCCTTTGTGCTGCTCAGAGATCAGCTCTCACTGTCCTGTGCCCACCTCCCTGTTTCCTGGTCACTCTTTGTGTCCCAGTGAGCTAAATTCAAATTCTCAGTGCCCTGAATTTGGGGCAAGCAATCAGAAAGCAATTTTATGGAATGTTTCCCTTAAGCTCTTGGGGAAAGAGTGAGGTCTGAGCTGAACTGAAATCCTGAGAGGGGCAAAACGTGAAGTGTGGGAGCTTTGGCCACCTTAAATATTGGGGAAGTGGCTGCTGACTGGAACGGTGCTGTGGCCACGAGGCTGCTGCTGCCTCCTGAGCTCTGCAGGAGTGTTTGGAGCCTCCTGGCACGCCGTGAATCCCTGCTGGTGGTCATTTCAGAGCTAAATCCCCTCTGAGGGACATCTCAGAGCTGGATCCCCTCTGAGGGACATTTTGGGGCTGGATCCCCTCTGAGGGACATTTTGGGGCTGGATCCCCTCTGAGGGACATTTCAGAGCTGAATCCCCTCTGAGGGACATTTCAGAGCTGGATTCCCTCTGAGGGACATTTCAGAGCTGAATCCCCTCTGAGGGACATTTCAGAGCTGGATCCCCTCTGAGGGACATTTCAGAGCTGGATCCCCTCTGAAGGACATTTCAGAGCTGGATTCCCTCTGAGGGATATTTTGGGGCTGAATCCCCTCTGAGGGACATTTCAGAGCTGGATCCCCTCTGATGGATATTTTGTGACTGAATCCCCTCTGATGGATATTTTGGGGTTGAATCCCCTCAGGGATATTTTGGGGTTGAATCCCCTCTGATGGATATTTCAGAGTTGAATCCCCTCTGATGGATATTTCAGAGCTGGATCCCCTCTGAGGGACATTTTGG